>NW_028116072.1:0-86392 GCF_964273445.1 Streptopelia decaocto
AGCCCCTATAGACCCTCCAGTTCCTATAGGAACCTCTATAGCCCCACAACCCCTACAGACCCCGTATACTTTCCATACATCCCCACACAGCCCCTATAACACCCTATAGAGCCCCATAACCCCCTATGTAACATCCATGACGCCCTATAGATCCCCATAAGTGCCCCACAGAGCCCCTACAATGCTCTATAGATCTCTATAGTGCCCTATAGATTCCCTCTAGTGCCCCATAGAGCCCCTACAATGCCCTATAGATCCCCTATAGCGCCCACACACAAGTCCTACAATGCTCCATACAGACTTCATAACACTCCATATAATCCTTATGATGACCTATATGATTCCTATTAAGTGCTATATGGGTCACATAATATTCTATAAGTGCTCTATAAAGCACCATAAGGTGCCTATAACACCTCATATGGTCTCTACAATGCTCTATATGGCTCTTATAACGCACCGTATGTTCCCTATAATGCTCCACGTGATCCTTATAATGCTCTATAGGGTCCCTATAAAGCACCATATGGTGCCTATAATGTCCCGTACAGTCCCTATAACGCTCTGTATGACCCCTATACTGCCCCATATGGCGTCTATACGCGCTCCCATAGGTACCCCTATGGAATCCATACCTCCTCCCAGGTCACGTGGACGCTCAAGGGCCGGGGCGGGTCTGGGGGGGCGGGGCCTCCGTGAACCCCGAAATACAGAAGCCTATGGGAGAGAGACCAGTATGGACCAGTATAGACCAGTATGGACCAGTACGGACCAGTATGGACCAGTACGGACCAGTATGGACCACTATAGACCAGTATGGACCAGTACGGACCAGTATGGACCAGTACGGACCAGTATGGACCACTATAGACCAGTATGGACCAGTATGGACCAGTATGGACCAGTACGGACCAGTATGGACCAGTAACGTACCCGGGGTCGTCCTGGAAGAGCCGGGGGAGGGTCCAGCTGGGCCGGGAGCACCAGTCGACCAGGAGGACACTGGGGAGGGACCCAGGCGTCCGGGACCCGAAAAGGGACCCAGGTGTCCGGGAGACCCCAAGAAGGGACCCATTAACCCCCATAAACCCCCCAAAATGAGCCCAAATCCCCCCAAAAAGGGACCCAGGCGTCCGGGAGACCCTCAGAAAAGGGACCCAGGCGTCCGGGAGAGGGACCCAGGTGTCCGGGAGACCCCAATAAGGGACCCATTAACCCCCATAAACCCCCCAAAATGAGCCCAAATCCCCCCCAAAAAGGGACCCAGGCATCTGGGAGAGGGACCCAGGTGTCCGGGAGACCCCAAATAAGGGACCCAGGCGTCCGGCGGGCTCACCGCTGCCCCGCCCCCCGCGCCCCCTTTGCGGCGATGGCGACGCCGTCGAATCGGCCGCTGGCGCCGTCCGGCTCCTCGTGCTGCCTATAGGGAACGTATAGACACCCCTATAGCTTCTATACCCCCCAGGAGTCCCCAAGAACCCTATAGATCCTATAGCATCGCCACAAGCCCTAGAGCGGCCCGGGGGTTCTATAGGACTCCCCTAGGGCTGGGGGGAGGGCATCTATAGGGGGTCGGGGGGGTCTATAGGGGCTGGATTTATAGAGGGTGGTGAGTATAGACAGGCTGGGTGTGAATCTATAGGGCCTAAAGATTAAACTATAGGAGCTGGGGGGAATTCTATAGACCCTGGGGTTGGATCTATAGGGGCTGTGGGAGATTCTATAGACCCTGGGCGTGGATCCATAGGGGCTGGGGGGGTTGTATAGACCCTGGGGGTGAATCTATAGGGGCTGGGGGGGTTCTATAGACCCTGGGGGTGGATCCATAGGGGCTGGGGGGGGTTCTATAGACTCTGGGAGTGGATCTATAGGGGCTGGGGGAGATTCTATAGGGGCTGGGAGTGGATTTATAAGGGCTGGAGGGGCCTATAGGGGGTGGCCCTGGGGTTCTGTGGCTCTATAGGCTCTATGGCCCCACCCCCGCTCCAGGGGGTCCCTATGGCCGCTATAGGTGCCCGTGGTGCCTATGGCCGCTATAGGTGCCGTACCGCAGCAGCGCCAGCCCGTTGCGCACGTCCCCGCTCAGCAGCTTGTGCAGCAGCGACAGCAGCGACCCCGCGGCACGGCGGGAAACGCCCGCGGCCTGCGGACCCCGGCGTCCGGGAGGGACCCAGGCGTCCGGGAGGGACCCAGGCGTCCGGGGGACCCGGGAGTTCAGGAGGGACCCAGGCGTCCGGGAGGGACCCAGGCATCCGGGAGAGGGGAGGGGGGGGAAGAAAAGTTCAGGGTTATGGGGGTAGGGGGGGGAACCCAAGACTGGGGGGGACCCAGGCGTCTGGGGGACCCAGGAGTTCGGGAGGGACCCAGGCGTCCGGAGGACCCAGGTGTCCAGGGGACCCAGGAGTTCGGGAGGGACCCAGGCGTCCGGGAGGGACCCAGGAGTTCGGGAGAGGGGAGGGGGGGGAAGCAAAGTTCAGTGTTATGGGGGTAGGAGGGGACCCCAAGATTGGGAGGGACCCAGGCGTTCGGGGGACCCAGGAGTTCGGGAGGGACCCAGGCGTCCGGGAGGGACCCAGGAGTTCAGGAGATGGGAGGGGGGGAAGCAAAGTTCAGGGTTATGGGGGTAGCGGGGGACCCCAAGACTGGGGGGGACCCAGGCGTCCGGGGGACCCAGGAGTTCGGGAGGGACCCAGGCGTCCGGGGGACCCAGGAGTTCGGTAGAGGGGAGGGGGGAGAAGTTCAGGGTTACAGGGGTAGGGGGGGACCCAGGCAATTGGGGGGACCCAGGCGATTGGGGGGGACCCCGGCATCTGGGGGACCCAGGAGTTCGGGGGGGACCCAGGAGTTCGGGGGGGACCCAGGTGTCCGGGGGGACCCAGGCGTCCGGGCACACTCACCGGGGGGGGGTTCGACTCCATCCGGGCCAAGTAGTCGGGGCTGTGGGGGGGACACCCCAAAAGTGACCCCAAAACCATCGGGGGGATCCCCCCAGGTACCCCCAAATCCCCCAAAAACACCCCCCCCTACCCGTGCACCAGCAGCAGCTCCTCATCGGTCGCCGGGCGGCACTGGGGACAAGGGACAACGTGAGGGACCCAGGCGTCCGGGAGGGACCCAGGAGTCCGGGAGGGACCCAGGCGTCCGGGAGGGGACCCAGGCGTCCGGGAGGGACCCAGGCGTCCGGGCGCTCACCTGCACTTGGACGCAGCGCTGGGCCAGTCCCAGTTGCTCCAGTTCTGCCCATGAGGCCGAAAGTGGCTCCGGAGCTTCTGGGGGGCTGGGGGGAGGGGGAGAGTGAGGGGACCCAGGCGTCCGGGAGGGGACCCAGGCGTCCGGTGGGACCCAGGCGTCCGGGGAGAGCTGGGTCACCCCAGTATCCCATTGCAAGGGGAAGCTGGGACCAGTATGGGGGGGATAATGGACACTGCGGGGTGCTGGGAAGGGGACCCAGGCGTCCGGGCGTTACCTCCCATCCCCCGACGCGGCGAATTCCTCATGGTAAACCAGCCCCGTCCCTGTGGGCGCCGCCGCCTCCGCACCCAGATCCTGCGGGGACCCAGGCGTCCGGGAGGGGACCCAGGCGTCCGGGAATCCCCCCTTGCCCAAGGGACCCAGGCGTCCGGGAATGGACCCAGGCATCCGGGAACTACCCTCCCCCCAGGGACCCAGGTGTCTGGAAGGGGACCCAGGCGTCCGGGACCCCCATCCAAAAGGGACCCAGGCGTCCGGGACCCCCATCCAAAAAGGGACCCAGGCGTCCGGGACCCCCATCCAAAAAGGGACCCAGGCATCCGGGACAGCCCCTCAACCCAGGACCCAGGGGTCTGGGAATGGACCCAGGAGTCCGGGAACCCCCCCACAAAAAGGGACCCAGGCGTCTGGGGACCCCCCCCCCCCCCAAAAAGGGACCCAGGCATCCGGGGCAGCCCCGCCTACCAGCCGCTGTAGCTCCGCCTCCAGCCCCTCCCTCCGGCTCCGCGCGCGGCCGCGGCGCTTCAGCTCCGGGAGCCCCGCCCCCCGCTGGGCGGGGACGCGACGCCCCGCCCTCCCCTGGGCGGAGCCAACGTCAGCCCCGCCCCCCTTGCGAACCCCGCCCCCCTAGCAAAACACGCCCCTTAGCAGAACACGCCCCTTAGCAAACCCCGCCCCCTTGACAAACCCCGCCCCTTTTCCCACCCCCGCCCCCTTTGCGAACCCCGCCCATTTTCAAGCCCTGCCCCTTTGGCAAACCCCGCCCCCTTTTCGAACCCCGCCCCTTCGCGAACCCCGCCCCTTTGCAAACCCCGCCCACCCGCGGTCCCCGCGCGCACTCACCGATCCCCACGCCCCGCCCACAAGCTCCGCCCGCTCAGGCCCCGCCCACCCGCCTTGGCCCCGCCCCTTCTCACCATCCGCAGCCGGGGGGGCGCCGCAGAGGGGGGGGGCCTGGGGGGGGAACGGGGTCAGGGGAGACGGGGGGTCAATGGGGGACAGTGGGGGGGCCGGGGGGGTCAATGGGGGTCAATGGGGGTCAATGGGGATCAATGGGGGCAGCGGGACGAACCGGAGCGGCCGCGCTCACCTGCAGCCCCGAGCGGCGCTGACGGCGGGCGCGCCGTGATGACGTCACAAAGGGGCGGGGCGCCGGCACAGCCCGGGCTTCGTGGGCGTGGCTTGTGCTGCGGGGCGTGGTTTGGGGGGGGTTGCCGTACGGCGCCGCCATGTTGAATGTGCCCAGCCGGGCGCCGCCATGTTGGGTGTGACCGCTGCGCGCCGCCATCTTGGCGCCGACTATTGTGTCAGTGGGATGGGGGGGAGCGCTATTTTGTGATGGAATTTTGGGGTCTCCCCTCTCCCACAGCCCTTCTGGGCGGGGACACACGAACCCTCGGAGACCCCCCCCTTTCCCACTGAAATAACGAGGCCTGAGCGCAGCTTTTTGTTTTTAAAAACAAACTGTAATACGGAACCAAACCCCCCCCCATCCAGCCCCTTAGATCTGGGGGTTGAGACCTGGGGGGGCGGCAGCAGAGGGGGCAGCGTATCCACCCCCGGGCCCCCCCAAAAAGGTTCCGGCGCTGGGGAAGGGCAGGAGGTGCCCGGACAGGACGAGGGGCCCGAGGGCGTAAAGAGCGGCCGGATCCTCGGGGGGGGCTTGTGGGGGCACTGGGGGGGGTGGGGGGGGCCCCCCCATGGTCTCCGTGACCCCCCCGGGACCGGGGCCGGCCCCCCCCGCCCGCCGTTTCTTGCCCTTGGCCGTGACCTTGCGGTTGCGGGTCTGGATCCCGTCCTTGCGCATGGTCAGGGGTCGGTTCACCTGGAGGGAAAAGAAGGGGGACCCAGGCGTTCGGGGGGGAACCCAGGCATCCGGGACCCCTCCACAGTGACCCTGCTCCTCCTCAGACCCCCAAACCTCAGGGGGTCCTTAAAATCCCTTCCCCTGTAAAGATGCCCCATGGTTGAGGGATTTCAGGGATTTAGAAGGGACCCAGGGGTTCGGGAGGGACTCAGGCGTTTGGGAATGGGGAGGGGGAACCAATATTGGGGGTAGGAACGCAAGTTTCGGGTCATGGGGGCCGGGGGGGCTGGTAAAGCGCAGTGCACCGAGGCAAACGGCGGACCGGAAATGAGACCGCACCGAGGCAACAAGGGGAAAGCGGAAGTGGGGCAGCACAACAGCAAGCAGAGACCGGAAGTACGCTCTACCGAGGCACACGGGCACCGGAAATCAGTTGTACCGAGGCAAATGGGCGGGTTTGGGGTGGAAAAAGGGGGTTTTGGGGGTGCCAAAGCGGGTTTTGGGGGTGAAAAAGCGGGTTTTTGGGTGTCTCACGCGGTGCAGTTTGTAGTAGAGGCCGCAGGCGTTGCAGACGGGGTCCCCGCGGGGGCTGCGGCGCCACAGGGTCGTGGTGCTGGTCTGGCAGTTGCTGCAGACGGTGCCGGCGCGTTTGCTCACCAGCTGCAAACGGGGCGAAAAACACGGATTTTGGGCAAATCTGGGGGTTTGGGGGTTTCTTGGGGTCTCCCCGGGGGATTTTTTGGGTGAATCGTGGGGATTTTGGGACTCACCAGGCGCTTCTTTGGGTGGATTTGGGTATTTTGGGTTGGATTTGGGATGGATTTGGGGCGGTTTTGGGTGGATTTGGGGGGTTTTTGGATGGATTTGGGGCAGTTTGTGTGTCCCGGTGATTTTTGGGGTGAATCACGGGGATTTTGGGGCTCAGCAGGGTCAGATTTGGGTTATTTTGGGGTGATTTGGGGATGTTTGGGGTTGGGTTTGGGTTGGATTTGGGATGGATTTGGGTTGGATTTGAGTTGGATTTGGGATGGATTTGGGCTGGTTTAGGGCAGATTTGGGGGTATTTTGGGGTGGATTTGGGGGGTTTTGGGGTCGATTTGAAGGATTTTCGTGGGGTTTTTTGGGGGGTTCACATGTTGCGTGTGCCCGGGTGGGTTTTGGGGTGAATCGTGGGGATTTTGGGGCTCAGCACGGTCAGATTTGGGTGATTTCGGGCTGATTTGGGTTGGATTTGGTTTGGATTTGGGATGGATTTGAGTTGGATTTGGGCTGGTTTGGGGGTATTTTGGGGTGGATTTGGGGGGTTTTGGGGTGGATTTGAGCGATTTTCGCGGGGTTTTTTGGGGGTTTCGCGTGTCGCGTGTGCCCGGGTGGGTTTTGGGGTGGATCGCGGGGATTTTGGGGCTCACCAGGCGCTTCTTGGGGCGGATGAGGGGCCGGTTGTGGCCGTTGAGCCGGTGGTAGAGCCCGCAGGCGTTGCACAGGTAGTGGCCGGTGCCGTCCCGGCGCCACAGCGGCGTCGCCGTCGCCCCGCAGTTCACGCACTCCCGCGCCTCTGCCGGTATGGACCAGTCAGGACCAGTATGGACCAGTGCAGACCAGTACAAACCAGCATGGACCAGTACAGACTGGTACAAACCAGTATGGACCAGCACGGACTGGTACAAACCAGTATGGACCAATCCGGACTGGTACAGACCAGGACCAGTACAGAACAGTACAAACCAGTAAGAACCAGTACAGACTGGTAAAAATCAGTATCGACCAGTAAAGACGAATATAAACCAGTACAGACCAGTAAAGATCAACACCAAGCAATACCGACCAGTACAGACCAGTATGGACCAATACCGACCAATACCAACCAGCATAGAGCAGGACCAGTACGGACCAGTACAGATGAATACAAACCAGTACAGAGCAGGAGCAGTATGGACCAGTACAGATGAATACAAACCAGTACAGACTGGTACGGACCAGTACAGACCAGTATGGACCAATACCAAACAGTACTGACCAGTATGAACCAATACCGAACAATACAGACCAGTATGGACCAATACCAAACAGTACTGACCAGTATGAACCAATACCGAACAGTATTGACCAGTATGGACCAATACCAACCAGGACCAGTACAGACCAGTACAGAATAGTACAAACCACTATGGACCAGTACAAAATAGTACAAGCCACTATGGACCAGTACAGACCGATACGGACCATTACGGAGCAGTAAGGACCGGTACAAACCAGTAAGGACCAGTATGCACCAGTAAAAACCAATACGGACTAATACAAACCAGTACAGATCAGTACTGATACAGAGCAGTGTAAGATACTCCCTCCCAGTCTTTCCCAGTTCCCCCCAGTTCATCCCAGTGTCCCCCAGCGCTCCCCAGTTCACCCAGTACCCCCAGACCCCAAATAACCCCCTGGAACCCTCAAATCCCACCCAGTCCCCCCCAGTATCTCCCAGTTCCCCCCAGTATCTCCCAGTCCCCCCATTCCGCTCACCGCAGGGTGGGGGCGGGGCGGTCGGGGTGCCCCCCAGGGTGGGGGAGGGGCAGGCGCGGGGCTGCAGAAGCTCCAGGAAGCGGGGGGGGTCTGGGGGGGTCGGGGCCCAGGGGGGACCCCCCAGGGACCCCAACAGACCCCCCCCCTCCGGCCAGGGCACCAGGGACACGCGGCCTGCGGACACACGGACACGTCGGGGGACGGGGGGACAATGGGGGGACATGGGGACAATGGGGGACAGATGGACACAGGTCAGGGGGACAAGGGGGATATGGGGGGATGTGGTGGGGACAGATGGACAGAGGCAAGGGGGGATATGGGGACAATGGGGGACAATGGGGTGACAGACGGACATGGGTCGGGGGGGGACGGGGGAACAATGGGGACATGGGGGGATATTGGGGACAACGGGGGGGACAGATGGACAGATGTGAGGGGGGACAATGGGGATATGGGGGGGACGGGGGACGATGGGAACAATGGGGGTGCAAGGGGGGATACTGGGGACAATGGGGACATGGGGGGCACAATGGGGGCCATGGGAAGACATTGGGGACAATGGGGGGATAAGGGGGGAACAAGGGGGGGATATGGGGGTTGTGGGGGGGACAGGGGGACATTGGGGACAAGGGGGGACATTGGGGACAAAGGGTGGATATTGGGGGGACAATGGGGGGACATGGCAGGGAGAACATGGGGAACAAGGGGGGGACAATGGGGGGACATGGGGGGATATTGGGGACAAATGGGGGCCATGGGGGGATACTGGGGACAATGGGGGGACATGGGGGTACCTGTGGGGGGGAGGGGCCCCAGCAGCCCCCCCGGCTCCAGCCCCTCGGGCCCCCCCAGGCCCAGGAACGGCGGCGGCTCCTCGGGGAACGGGGGGGGAGGGGGGGCCCCGTCCGGCCCCCCCAGCGCCACAAACTCCATCCCGGACGCCTGGGTCCCCTCCCGGACGCCTGGGTTCCCCCCGGATGCCTGGGTCCACTCCCGGACGCCTGGGTCCCAGCGGGGGTGGCAGCAACGGTGGAGCCTGTGGAGGGAAAAGACGCCCCCCCCCCCCAAAATAAGCACCCGGATGCCTGGGTCCCCAAATTTAGAAGGGGTCCCAGAACGCCTGGGTCCCCCTCAGATGCTTGGGTCCCTCCCGGACGCCTGGGTCCCCTTTTTAAAAGGGGGTCCCGGACGCCTGGGTCCCTCCCGGACGCCTGGGTCCCCTATTTTATGCAGGGTCCCGGACGCCTGGGTCCGTCCCAGATGCCTGGGTCCCCTATTTTAGAGGGGTTCCCGGATGCCTGGGTCCTCCCGGATGCCTGGGTCCCCTAACTGGGGGGTTGTCCCCATTTTTTGGGGGGGTGGGGGGGTGTTGTCACTGACCTGGAGCCGTCGTGTCACCGCAGGACGGACGGACGGACGGACGTGGGGGAGGGGCTGGCCCCGCCCTTGGCAGGGGGAGGGGCACTAGGACCCCACCCCCCCCAAATTATGGGGGGGGCACCTGGGTCCCTCCCCGGACGCCTGGGTCCCCTCCCGGACGCCTGGGTCCTTGTTGCGGAATGGGGGGTAAATTGATGGGGGGGGTGTGCATAAGCACCCGGACGCCTGGGTCCCTTTTCGGGGGGTCTGCTGTCACCCGAACGCCTGGGTCCCCTATTTATGGGTGAGCACCCGGATTCCTGGGTCCCCTCCCGGACGCCTGGGTCCCTCCCGGACGCCTGGGTCCCCAGTGAGGGGGGGGGGGTGGTAACGGCCCCCGGGGCTGCTGGGCACTGATAACGCTTATCAGATCCCAGCGGTTGCGTTTGGGGGGGGCCAAGGCGTGGCCGGGGGACCCAGGCGTCCGGGAGGGACCCAGGCGTCCGGGGCCCCACCCCCCCCCCCCCGAACCGTCACCCTTATCTGCCCCAACCAGAGTGGGGGGGGGATCCCCCCCAGTATTTATGTAGGTCCTACAGAAACACGGGCACCCGCACCCCAAATTTGAGGCATTTCGGCCCAAAATTTGGGGGTTTAGACCCAAAATTGAGGATTTATGGCCCAAAATTCACTTTTTTTTCACCAAAATGGAACATTGCAGCCCCAAAATTTGGCATTTTCAGCCCAAAATTGACATGTTTTGGCACCAAATTGGAGATTTCCAGCCTCAAATTTGGGATTTTCAGCCCAAAATTGACATTTTTTGGCACCAAATATGGGCTATTTTGGTAAAAAACACTTTTTTTGGTACTAAAATTGACATTTCCAGACCCAAATTCCCCTTTTTTAAGAGCAAAATTGAGTTGGAAACCCCAAAATTGGGCTTTTTATCCCCAAATGTACAGATTTCAACAAAAACCGTAATTTTCTGCTTTCAAATTGTTCAGTTTCAGCCCCAATTTGGGTTTTTTTTTGAGGTTTTTACCCTGAAATTGGGTTTTTAACCCCAAAACTACAAACTTTCTACCCCAAATTCCGAACGTTTGACCCCAAATTCTCATTTCCAAGCCCCAAATCCTGCTTTTTCACCCCAAAACCGCGGGGGGGCGCCACTCTCACCTGCCATCTTGCCCCAAAATCGGCGTTTTCGGCCCCAAAATTCGCGTCTTCGTTCCCAAAACTGGTGTTTTCAGCCCCAAAATCGGCGGGTTTTGCCTCAACCGCAGTGTTCCCGTGTTCAAAAATGTGAATTTTCACTGTTTCCGATGTTTTCCAGGTTGTTTTGCTCCTTGGGGGGGGTGTGGAGGGGACCCAGGCATCCGGGTGCCCCCCCCGCCCATTCCGCAGCGGGGACCCAGGCGTCCGGGGGGACCCAGGCGTCCGGGGCTCATGGGGACCCAGGCGTCCGGGGCTCGGGGGGGGGCAGGGCCGGCACCAGGGGGGCGTCAAGGTCAAAGTCGGGGGGTCCCCGGACCCCCCCACGGGGCGGGGGGGGCGTCAGTTCCATGGGGCCGAAGAAATAGGGGTGGAGCAGAGCCTGGGGGGGAAATGGGGGTTAGGGGGGGCTCCCGGACACCTGGGTCCCTCCCGGATGCCTGGGTCCCCCCACCCCCATTTCCCCCCCGAACTCCTGGGTCCCCCCCGGACGCCTGGGTCCCCCGGACGCCTGGGTCCCCCCACCCCCATTTCCCCCTGAACTCCTGGGTCCCCCCCTCAACTCCTGGGTGCCCCTGGATGCCTGGGTCCCCCCACCCCCATTTCCCCCTGAACTCCTGGGTCCCCCCGGACGCCTGGGTCCCCCGGACGCCTGGGTCCCCACCTACTGTGCCTATGGGCGCTGGCGCGGGTTGAACCGCAGCAGCTGGCCCAGCAGGTCCAGGGTCCCCCGGACACCTGGGTCCCCTCCACCCTCATTTCCCCCCGAACTCCTGGGTCCCCCCGAACTCCTGGGTCCCCCCGGACGCCTGGGTCCCTCCCGAACTCCTGGGTCCCCCCGGACGCCTGGGTCCCCCCACCCCCATTTCCCCCTGAACTCCTGGGTCCCCCCCTGAACTCCTGGGTCCCTCCCGGACGCCTGGGTCCCCTCCACCCCCATTTCCCCCCGAACTCCTGGGTCCCCCGGACGCCGGGGTCCACCTGCGGCGCGCGCGGGCGCTGGCGCGGGTTGAAGCGCAGGAGCTGCCCCAGCAGGTCCAGGGTCCCCCGGACACCTGGGTCCCTCCCGGACGCCTGGGTCCCCTCCACCCTCATTTCCCCCCGGACGCCTGGGTCCCCCCGGACGCCTGGGTCCCCCGGACGCCGGGGTCCACCTGCGGCGCGCGCGGGCGCTGGCGCGGGTTGAAGCGCAGGAGCTGCCCCAGCAGGTCGCGGGCGGCCGGCCCGGCCTCGGGCACCAGCTGCTCCAGCGGAGCCGCCGCGCGGCGCCCGAACCGGATCTTGGGGTAGTCGGGGAGGGTCGGCAGCTCCTGGAAACCAGTACAAACCAGTACAAACCAGTAACACCGCGGGGTCGCCCCATGGGAGCCCACAACCCGCTTTAGTGGTTCCCAGTAGCTCCCAGTACCGGCAAACGGTCCCCAGCGCTGTCCCAGTATGCGTTGGACTTTTCCCAGTATCTCCCAGTAACCCCCAGTGTCATCCCAGTACGTGTTGGTGGTTTCCCAGTATCTCCCAGTAACCCCAAGCGCTCCCTGGTACCACCCCAGTATCATCCCAGTATGTGGCAACGGTTTTCCAGTGCTTCCCAGTATCTCCCAGTGCCCCCTTCGCCCCTCCCAGTCCATCCCAGTATCTCCCAGTGCCCCCTTTCCCCCTCCCAGTCCATCCCAGTATCTCCCAGTGCCCCCTTCGCCCCTCCCAGTCCATCCCAGTATCTCCCAGTGCCCCCTTTCCCCCTCCCAGTCCATCCCAGTATCTCCCAGTGCCCCCTTTCCCCCTCCCAGTCCATCCCAGTATCTCCCAGTGTCCCCTTTCCCTCTCCCAGTCCATCCCAGTATCTCCCAGTGGCCCCTTTCCCCCTCCCAGTCCATCCCAGTATCTCCCAGTGTCCCCTTTCCCTCTCCCAGTCCATCCCAGTATCTCCCAGTGCCCCCTTTCCCCCTCCCAGTCCATCCCAGTATCCCCCAGTGCCCCCTTTCCCCCTCCCAGTCCATCCCAGTATCTCCCAGTGCCCCCTTCGCCCCTCCCAGTCCATCCCAGTATCTCCCAGTGCCCCCTTTCCCCCTCCCAGTCCATCCCAGTATCCACCAGTGCCCCGTTTCCCTCTCCCAGTCCATCCCAGTTCCTCCCAGTCCACCCCAGTGCTCCCAAGACCCCTCCCAGTCTGTCCCAGTTCCTCCCAGTAACCCCCACTGCCCCCTCTCCCCCTCCCAGTCCATCCCAGTATCTCCCAATCCCTCCCAGTCAATCCCAGTCCCTCCCAGTATCCCCCCCTGTACTTCCAAGACCCTTTTCCCCCTCCCAGTCTGTCCCAGTGCTCCCAGTGCCCCCAGGACCCCTCCCAGTCCACCCCAGTATCCCCCAGTGCCTCCCAGTATTCCCCAGTCCCTCCCGGTCCGTCCCAGTGCTCCCAGAACCCCTCCCAGACCATCCCAGTATCCCCCAGTGCCTCCCAGTATTGCCCAGTCCCTCCCAGTCCATCCCAGTATTCCCCAGTCCCTCCCAGTGCCCCTTCCCAGTTCCTCCCAGTCCGTCCCAGTGCTTCCCAGTGCCCCCAGGACCCTTCCCAGACCATCCCAGTATCCCCCAGTGCCTCCCAGTATTGCCCAGTCCCTCCCAGTCCCTCCCAGTGCTCCCAGTGCCCCCTCCCAGTCCGTCCCAGTGCTCCCAGTGCCCCTCCCCAGTCCCTCCCAGTCCGTCCCAGTGCTCCCAGTGCCCCTTCCCAGTCCCTCCCAGTCCGTCCCAGTGCTCCCAGTGCCCCTTCCCAGTCCATCCCAGTATCCCCCAGTGCTCCCAGTGCCCCTTCCCAGTCCCTCCCAGTCCATCCCAGTGCTCCCAGTGCCCCTTCCCAGTCCCTCCCAGTCCGTCCCAGTGCTCCCAGTGCCCCTCCCCAGTCCTTCCCAGTCCCTCCCAGTCTGTCCCAGTGCTCCCAGTGCCCCTCCCCAGTCCCTCCCAGTCCGTCCCAGTGCTTCCCAGTGCCCCCAGGACCCTTCCCAGACCATCCCAGTACCCCCCAGTGCCTCCCAGTATTGCCCAGTCCCTCCCAGTCCCTCCCAGTGCTCCCAGTGCCCCTTCCCAGTCCCTCCCAGTCCGTCCCAGTGCTCCTTCCCAGTCCGTCCCAGTGCTCCCAGTGCCCCTCCCCAGTCCCTCCCGGTCTGTCCCAGTGCTCCCAGTGCCCCTCCCCAGTCCCTCCCAGTCCGTCCCAGTGCTCCCAGTTGCTCACGGGCCAGGCGCTGGCGCTGGGGGTGCCGAGCGCCCTGAGGACGCAGCAGAGCTGCTCGATGTCATTGTCCCCGGGGAACAGGGGGGACAGGTTCAGCAGCTCCCCGAAGATGCAGCCCACGGCCCTGCAAACTGGGGTCACTGGGAGCACTGGGACGGGACCCAGGCGTCCGGGGGGGGACCCAGGCGTCCGGGGGGAGGTGGGTGACCCCGGGATCCCAGTGCAAGGGGAAGCTGGGATGGGTATGGGGGGGATAATGGGCACTGGGAGGGCACTGGGAGGGCACTAGGGGGACACTGGGAGATACTGGGAGATACTGGGAAAGGGACCCAGGCATCCGGGGGGGACCCAGGCGTCCGGGGAGAGCTGGGTCACCCCGGGATCCCAGTGGAAGGGGAAGATGGGATGGGTATGGGGGGAATAATGGGTAATGAAAGTATACTGGGAGGGTACTGGTGGGTACTGGGGAAGGGACCCAGGCATCCAGGAGGGACCCAGGCGTCCGGGGAGAGGTGGGTGACCCTGGGATCCCAGTGGAAGGGGAAGCTGGGATGGGTATTGGGAGGGAAATGGGTGATGAGAGTGTACTGGGAGGGTACTGGTGGGCACTGGGAAGGGGACCCAGGCGTCCGGGAGACTCACCACAGATCGACTCCCTCGTCGTACTCGCGGGCGCCGTAGAGCAGCTCGGGGGCGCGATACCACCTCGTTAAACCAACCGCTTTGTTAACCAGGGGGACCCAGGCGTCCGGGAGGGACCCAGGAGTCCGGGGGAAGGGGGGGGCGGTACCTGGTGGCCACTTGGTGGCTGTAGGGGCGTCCCCGGGGGGGGCCCAGCACCCGCGCCAGCCCCAGATCCGCCACCTTCAGCCGCCCCCGCCCGTCCAGCAGCAGGTTGGCCGGTTTCAGGTCCTGTGACCCCCCCCGGATGCCTGGGTCCCTTTTCCAGTACCCCCCAGTGCCCATCTGCACCCCCAAACCCATCCCAGCTTCCCCTTGCACTGGGGTTTCCCAGCTCTCCCCGGACACCTGGGTCCCTCCCGAACTCCTGGGTCCCTCCCTTGATCCGTGCCCCACCCCCCCCCGAACTCCTGGGTCCCCCCCCAATTTTCGCCCCTTCCCCGAACTCCTGGGTCCCCCCCTGAACTCCTGGGTCTCACCCCAATCTCCCCCCCTCCCTCCTCAATCTTGCCACCCCTGCACCGAACTCCTGGGTCCCCCCCATAACTCCTGGGTCCCCCCCCAACCTCCTGGGTCCCTCCCTCCATTTTGGGAATCCCCCCAATTTTGGGAACCCCAGCTCTGCACTCCTGGGTCCCCCCCATTCCCCTGAACTCCTGGGTACACCCCCAATCTTCTCCACCCCCCCGAACTCCTGGGTCCTTCCCCAATCTCTCCTCTTCCCTCCCCCAAACTCCTGGGTCCCTCCCTCCACTTTGGGACCCCCCGCCCCGAACTCCTGGGTCCCCTCCCGAACTCCTGGGTCCCCGCTGACCCTGTGCAGGATGCGCTGGGCGTGGCAGTGCCCCACCCCCCTCAAGGTCATGGCCAGCAGCGCCCGCACGCGGGGGGGGGGCAGGGGCGCGGGGGCCGCGCGCAGGAGCCCCCCCAGGTCCCCCACCAGGAAATCCAAGGTCAAGATCACGGCCGGGCCCTGGGCGAAGGCCGCGCGCAGACGGACCACCTGGGGGGGACCCCAAAGTCAGGGGGGGGCCCCGAAATACGGGGGGACCCAGGCGTCCGGGAGGGACCCAGGCGGCCGGGAAGGGGGGGCTGATGTGGGGGGTGGGGGGTTCTCAAGGTCAAGGGGGGGCTGAGGTCTCTGGGGGGGACCCCAAAATCAGGGGGGGACTCAGGAATATGGGGGGATCCACAAATATGGGGGGGGACCCAGGCGTCCGGGAGGGACCCAGGTGTCCGGGATGGGGAGTCTGATATGGGGTTTGCAGGATTCTCAAGGTCAAGGGGGGGTGCTGAGGACTCCTGGGGGGGACCCCAAAATCAGGGGGGGACCTACAAATATGGGGGGGACACAGACATCCAGGAGGGACCCAGGCGTCCGGGAGGGACCCAGGCGTCCAGGAGGGGGGTCTGATGTGGGGTTTTGGGGGTTCTCAAGGCCAAGGTGGGGGGGGGTTAAGATTTGGGTGGGGACTCTAAGATCTGGGATGGGACCCCAAAGTCAGCAGGGGACCCTGAAATATGGGGGGTGGGACCCAGGCGTCCGGGAGGGGGGGTTTGATGTGGGGTTTGGGGGGTTCTCAAGGTCAAGGGGGGGCTGAGGTCTCCTGGGGGGGCAAGACTTGGGTGGGGACCCCAAGATCTGGGGTGGGTCCCCAAAATATGGGGGGACAGCCAGGAATATGGGGGGAGACCCAGGCATCTGGGAGGGACCCAGGCGTCCGGGATGGGGGTTCTCATGTGGGATTTGGGGGATTGTTTGGGGGGGCCCTCAAGATCCTATATGGAGGGGGCTGAGGTCTCCTGGGGGCACCCCAAGATTTTGGGAGGGGACCCAGGTTGTCTGGGAGGGACCCAGGTGGCCGGGAGGGACCCAGGCGTCCGGGAGGGGGGTCCTCATGGGAAGTTTTGGGGGGATTTGGGGGTTTAAGGGGGTTGAGGGGTATAGGGGGACCCCCAAAGGGGACCCAGGCGTCCGGAAGGGACCCAGGTGTCCGGGAGGGACCCAGGCGTCCGGGAGGGGGTCCTCATGGGAGGCTTTGGGGGGATTTGGGGGTTTAAGGGGGGTTGGGGGGTACAGGGGGGGACCCCCAAAAGGGGACCCAGGCGTCCGGGAGGGACCCAGGCATCCGGGAGGGGGGTCCTCATGGGAGGTTTTGGGGGTTTAAGGGGGGTCGGGGGGTATAGGGGGGATCCCCAAAGGGGACCCGGGGGGTCCCACTCACTCACATGCGGATGCTCCTGGATGTGCCGCAGCGCTTTGATCTCCCGCAGGGTCTGGGGGGGCAGCCCCTCCTCAGGCCGCCTCAGAGGCACCTTCTTGAGCGCCACCAGCTCCCCGGTCTGCGGGGACACGGACATGGCCCCACACACCCCACAAACGGACCCAGGCGGCCGGGGGGACCCAGGCGGCCGGGCCCTCACAGGCCTCCCCGCCCCCCAAGGCCACGAACCCCCCTCCCAGCGCCCCCAGGGCGCCCAACGCGACCTCTCGGTCCTTGGCCTTGAACACGACGCCGTGGGCGCCCTCCCCGATGCGGCCCAGGATGATGTACTGGTCCATACTGGGCCATACTGGTGCGACTGGGCCGGGAGGAGCGCAAAGGGAGCGGGGGATTGTGGGACGCTGGAGGACCGAGCCCACAATACACGGCGCAGCGCCCCGGCAACCGGGCCACGCCCCTAGCAACCGCGTCCCGCCAATAGGAAGGCGGCCACGTTCCCTAGCAACCGCGTCTCGCCAATAGGAACGCGGAGACGTTGCCTAGCAACCTCGCCCCGCCCCCTGCGCCCGGCATTCCGTACACCCTGGCAACCACAACCCGCCCCTTAGCAACGGCGGCTCCGCTTCGCCGTCAGTCACCCGCTCCGCCCTTCTGATTGGTGAGATGCTCTGCGCGGCTCCACCCCTCCTCCGCCAGTCATCCACTTCGCCCTTCTGATTGGTGGGATGCTCTGCGCGACTCCGCCTCCATCCGCCAGTCATCCGCCCCGCCCCTCTGATTGGTGGGAGGTTTTGCGCGGGCTGGGAGATCGCGCGGTGATTGGCCGGCGCGGAGGCTCCGCCCATTTCTCCTCAGGCTCGGCGGCGCCGTTCTCCCCGTTCCTCAGCGCCCGGCGAGGCGGCGGCTCCGGGGGCTGGTTTTGGGGTGCCGGGGGGTCCCCGGAGCCGCGTCCCGTTGGCAGCCGCACGATGGCGGCGCTGCCGCCGCGGGAGTTCGCGGCGCAGGTGCTGCCCGGGTGCGTGATCCCCACGGCGCGCCAGGGCCTGGCCCAGCTCTGGCCGCTGCTGCTGCTGTGTCTGGGGGCGCGGCTGCTGCACCGCCTGCGTGAGTGCGACCCTGGGGTGGGGGGCACCCATGGGTCTGGGGACGTGGCAGGAGTTCGGGGGGACCCTCATGAAACTGGGGGGGCAGGGTGGGCTCTGGAGGGACACCCAGGGGTTTGGGGGGCACCCATGATCTTGGGGGGGCACCCATTAAACTGGGGTGTTCACCAGGGGTTTGGGGGGCACCCATGATCCTGGGGGTGCACCCATTAAACTGGGGTGTCCACCAGGGGTTTGGGGGGCACCCATGATCTTGGGGGTGCACCCATTAAACTGGGGTGTTCACCAGGGGTTTGAGGGGCACCCATGATCCTGGGGGGGCACCCATTAAACTGGGGTGTTCACCAGGGGTTTGGGGGGCACCCATGATCCTGGGGGGCACCCATTAAACTGGGGTGTCCACCAGAGGTTTGGGGGGGCACCCATGATGCTGGGGGTGCGCCCATTAAACTGGGGTGTTCACCAGGGATTTGGGGGGGGCACCCATGATCTTGGGGGGGCACCCATTAAACTGGGGTGTTCACCAGGGGTTTGGGGGGCACCCATGATCTTGGGGGGCACCCATTAAACTGGGGTGTCCACCAGAGGTTGGGGGGGGCACCCATGATGCTGGGGGTGCGCCCATTAAACTGGGGTGTCCACCAGGGGTTTGGGGGGCACCCATGATCCTGGGGGGGCACCCATTAAACTGGGGTGTTCACCAGGGGTTTGGGGGGCACCCATGATCCTGGGGGGGCACCCATTAAACTGGGGTGTCCACCAGGGGTTTGGGGGGCACCCATGATCCTGGGGGGGCACCCATTAAACTGGGGTGTTCACCAGGGGTTTGGGGGGCACCCATGATCCTGGGGGGCACCCATTAAACTGGGGGGTCCACCAGGGGTTGGGGGGGGCACTCATGATCCTGAGGGTACACCCAGGGGGTTGGGGGCGCGCTCTGGGACTTGGGGGGCACCCATGATCCTGGGGGGGATACCCATTAAACTGGGGGTTCCCCCAGGAGCTTGGGGGGACACCCGTGATCCCGGGGTTCTCCCAGGGGTTTGGAGGGACACCCATGAGACTGGGGGTGCACCCAGGGCTCTGGGGATCTCCCAGGGGTTTGGGGGGGCACCCATGATCCTGGGGTTCACCCAGGGGTTTGGGGGGGCACCCATTAAACTGGGGTGTCCACCAGGGGTTTGGGGGGGCACCCATGATCCTGGGGTTCACCCAGGGGTTTGGGGGGCACCCATGATCCTAGGGGGGCACCCATTAAACTGGGGTGTTCACCAGGGGTTTGGGGGGGCACCCATGATCCTGGGGTTTCCAGCAGGGGTTTGGGGGGGCACCCATTAAACTGGGGGGGCACCCATTAAACTGGGGTGTTCACCAGGGGTTTGGGGGGGGCACCAATGATCCTGGGAGGACACCCATGATCCTGGGGTTCACCCAGGGGCTTGGGGAGGCACCCATGATCCTGAGGGTACACCCAGGGGTTTGGGGGGGCACCTATTAAACTGGGGTGTCCACCAGGGATTTGGGGGGGCACCCATGATCCTGGGGTTCACCCAGGGGTTTGGGGGGCACCCAAGGCTCTGAGGGTCCCCGGGGGGTTTGGGGGGACACCCTGGGCTCTGGGGGTCTCTCAGGGCTCTGAGGGTCCCCGGGGGGTTTGGGGGGACACCCTGGGCTCTGGGAGTCCCCCAGGGGTTTGTGGGGTCCCCCAGGGCTCTGGGGGTCTCTCAGGGCTCTGGGAGTCCCCCGGGGGTTTGGGGGTTCCCCCGCGCCGTGGGGGTTCACCCGTGCTCCTGGGGCCCGTTGCAGCGCTGCCGCGGGGCTGCGGCGACCTGGGCGCGGCGCTGGGGGGGCTGCTGGCGCTGCTGCGGTTCTTCGGGGCGCAGGCGCTGTGGGTGCTGCTGCTCAGCGCCCTCTGCACCCTCACCCTGCGCCTCAGCCGCCACCGCGCCCAGCGCGGGCTCTGCCTCGGCCTGGCCGCGCTCTGCTACCTGCTCATGGGGTACGGGGGGGACTGGGAGCACTGGGACAAACTGGGAGAGCGCTTTGGGGGGTATGGGGGGGATCTGGGGCACTGGGAAGCACTGGTGAGCGGGCTCTGCCTCGGCCTGGCCGCGCTCTGCTACCTGCTCATGGGGTACGGGGGGGACTGGGAGCACTGGGACAAACTGGGAGAGCGCTTTGGGGGTACTGGGAGGGACTGGGAGGCACTGGGAGGCACTGGTTAGCGGGCTCTGCCTCGGCCTGGCCGCGCTCTGCTACCTGCTCATGGGGTACAGGGGGGACTGGGAGCACTGGGACAAACTGGGAGAGCGCTTTGGGGGGGTATAGGGGGAATATGGGGGCACTGGGAGGCACTGGGAGGGGGATTGGGGGCATTAGGAGGGGGATTGGGGGCACTGGGAGGGGAGTTGGAGATACTGGGAGGGACTGGGAGAGCAGTTTGGGGGCACTGGGAGGGACTGGGAGGGGAACTGGAGATACTGGGAAGCACTGGGAGGGGGATTTGGGGTGTTAGGAGGGGGATTGGGGGAACTGGGAGGGATGCTGGGGGCACTGGGGAACACTGGGAGCAACTGGGAGGGACTGGGAGAAGGGTTTGGGGGGGTATAGGGGGGATATGGGGCACTGGGAAGGGGATCTGGGGCACTGGGAAGCACTGGTGAGCGGGCTCTGCCTCGGCCTGGCCGCGCTCTGCTACCTGCTCATGGGGTACGGGGCGCTGGGAGCACTGGGACAAACTGGGAGGCACTGGGAGAGCAGTTTGGGGGCACTGGGAGGGACTGGAAGGCACCGGGAGAGCAGTTTGGGGGCACTGGGAGGGACTGGAAGGCACTAGGAGGGGGATTGGGGGCATTAGGACAGGGATTGGGGGCACTGGGAGGGGAGTTGGAGATACTGGGAGGGACTGGGAAAGCAGTTTGGGGGCACTGGGAGGCACTGGGAGGGGGATTTGGGGTGTTAGGAGGGGGATTGGGGGAACTGGGAGGGATGCTGGGGGCACTGGGGAACACTGGGAGCAACTGAAGGCACTGGGAGAGCAGTTTGGGGGCACTGGGAGGGGCTGGGAGGGGAACTGGAGATACTGGGAGGCACTGGGAGGGGGATTTGGGGTGTTAGGAGGGGGATTGGGGGAACTGGGAGGGATGCTGGGGGCACTGGGGAACACTGGGAGCAACTGGGAGGGACTGGGAGAAGGGTTTGGGGGGGTATAGGGGGGATCTGGGGCACTGGGAAGGGGATCTGGGGCACTGGGAAGCACTGGTGAGCGGGCTCTGCCTCGGCCTGGCCGCGCTCTGCTACCTGCTCATGGGGTACGAGGCACTGGGAACACTGGGACAAACTGGGAGGCACTGGGAGAGCAGTTTGGGGGCACTGGGAGGGACTGGGAGGGGAACTGGAGATACTGGGAGGCACTGGGATGGACTGGGAGAGCTGTTTGGGGGTACTGGGAGGCACTGGGAGGGGCATTTGGGGTGTTAGGAGGGGAATTGGAGGGACTGGGAGAAGGGTTTGGGGAGACTGGGAGAGAGATCGGGGGGATACAGAGGCACTGGGATGAACTGGGGGAGCCTTCGAGGTGAACTGGGAGTGACTGGGGGTGAACTGGGAATCACTAAGATGAATTGGGGAGGTCACTGAAATGAACTGGGGTGAGGTGGGGTGGACTGGGAGTCACTGAGCAGAACTAGGGGGGTCCCTGGGGAGAACTGGGGGGGGGGTATCACTGGCCTAAACTGGGCCAAACTGGTCGCCCCCCCCAGGGAGCTCCACATGGTCGACACCGTCACGTGGCACAAGATGAGAGGTGAGACCCCCCCGGACGCCTGGGTCCCTCCCGGACGCCTGGGTCCCTCCTGAACACCTGGGTCCCCCAGACACCTGGGTCCCTCCCGGACGCCTGGGTCCCCTGGACGCCTGGGTCCGTCCCAAACTCCTGGGTCCCTCCCGAACTCCTGGGTCCCTCCTGAACTCCTGGGTCCCTCCCAAACTCCTGGGTCCCCCCCCAAACTCCTGGGTCCCTCCCGAACTCCTGGGTCCCTCCCGAACTCCTGGGTCCTCCTGAACTCCTGGGTCCCCCCTGAAACTCCTGGGTCCCTCCCGAACTCCTGGGTCCCCCCGAACGCCTGGGTCCTTTTTGAGGGTGGATCCCCCCCCATTTTGGGGTCCCCCCGGTAACCCCGCGTGGTTTCAGGGGCGCAGATGGTGGTGGCCATGAAGGCCGTGTCCCTCGGCTTTGACCTTGACCGGGGGCGCGTGACCCCGGCCGGGGGGGCGTCCCCGGGGCCGGGGGGGGACACCCCCCGATTTGGGGGGGTCCCGGGCGGGGGGGACCCGTCCCCGGTGCAGGTTTTGGGGTACCTGTGCTCCCCCGGAACCGTCATCTTCGGGCCCTGGGAGCCCTTCGGGGCCTATCTGAGAGCTGCACGCGGGCCCCCCCTGGTACGGGAGCTGGGGGGACGGGGATTTTGGGGGGTTTGGGGGATTTTGGGGGGTTTTGGGGATTTGGGGGGGTTTGGGAGGGGATTTGGGGGAGGTTGGGGGGGATTTGGGGGAGGTTTTGGGGGATTTTTGGGTGGAATTTGGGGGAATTTGGGGAGGTTTTGGGGGGAGGAATTAGGGGGTTTGGGGGGGTATTTCTCAGCAAGTTTTGGGGTGAATTGGGGGAGGTTTTGGGGGGATTTGAGGGAATGAGGGGGTTTGGGGGGAATTAGGGGATTTTGGGGGGATTTTTGAGCAAGTTTGGGGGGAATTTGGGGAAGTTTTGGGAGGGGGTTTGAGGGGATTTTGGGGGGAATTTGGGGGAGTTTAGGGGAGGTTTGGGTGAAATTTGGGTGGAATTAGGGGAAGTTTGGGGGAGGTTTGGGGGGAATTTGGGTGGAATTAGGGGTTTGGGGGGATTTTGGGTGGAATTTGGGGGAGTTTGGGGGGAATTTGGGTGGAATTAGGGGGAGGTTTGGGGGGATTTTGGGTGGAATTTGGGGTCTGAGGGGAGTTTGGGGGGAATTTGGGGGAGTTTGGGGGGAATTTGGGTGGAATTAGGGGTTTGAGGGGATTTTGGGGGGAGCTTGGGGGAGTTTGGGTGGAACTTGGGGGAGAATTTGGGGGGGTTTGGGGGTGTTCTGTGGGGATGTGGTGCTGGGGGGCCCTTGGGGTTCAGGGGGGATTTGGGGGGGGTGTGAGCAGCGGGGGGGTGCGGATTTTGGGGTGATGTGGGGTTTCTGTGGGCAGAGCTGGGCCTGGGCGCGCAAGGGGCTGCGCAGCCTGGGGCTGGCGCTGCTGTGCCTGCTGCTCTCGGCCTGCCTGGCGCCCTTCCTGTTCTCCTGCGTCCTGCCGCTCTACGAGACGCACGCGCTGCACCGGTGAGACACCCCAAAAATGGGGGCACCCCGAAACCCCCCCGCCCCGAAACCGCCCCAGTCCCGCCCAAAAAACACCCAAACCCACCCCAAATCCACCCAAAACCATCCCAAATGCACCCAAAAGCTCAGCACTCCCCACGTCTTGCTCTCCCTCTTCTGCTTTCTGCTCTATGAGATGCAAACCTGCGTCTGTGAGACACCCCGAAAATGGGGGGCACCCCTAAACCCCCCGCACCCCAAAACCGCCCCAGTCCCACCCCAAATTCACCCAAAATCCACCCAAAAAACACCCCAAATGCACCCAAAACCTGAGCACTCCCCACGTCTTGCTCTCCCTCTTCTGCCTTCTGCTCTATGAGATGCAAACCCTGCGTCTGTGAGACACCCCGAAAATGGGGGGCACCCCAAACCCCCCCACCCCAAAAGCCAACACCTGGACCCCAAAAACCACCCAAACTGACCCAAAACTGACCCAAAACCTCAGCACCCCCACCTCCCATCTTTTCTGTTCTACTCTGTGACACCCAAACCCTGCGCCCGTGAGACACCCCAAATAATAGGGGGAACACCCCAAACAATAGGGGGGCCACCCCAAAAACGGGGGGGACACCCCAAAACCCCCCAACCCCCCCCAGGACTGACCCTCTGCCTCCCCCCGGCTGCCAGGAGTGTCTTTGCCAGGTGAGATTTGGGGGTGTCTGGGCTTCTTTTTTGGGGGGGTTGAGGGATTTTGGGGACACAAGATGTGGGGGTGTCCCCCTCCACGTGCCCGTGTCCCCAGAATCCCCCGTGTGTCCCCAAAATCTCACGGTTTGTCCCCGATTTCCCCCCCGTGTGTGTGTCCTGGCGGTGGGTCCTCCCGCCCTGCAGGTGGCTCCGCGCCTACGAGAGCGCCCTCTCTTTCCACTTCAGCAACTACTTTGTGGCTTTTCTGTCTGAGGCCACGGCCACCATGGCGGGGTCAGGGGTCACCGAGCACCATGGCAACCTGCGCTGGTGAGGACCCAGGCGTCTGGGGGACCCAGGAGTTCAGGGGGACCCAGGATTTTGGAGGGAGGAAGCCAGGGGGGGCTTAGGGGGGGGACAATGGGGGTCAGGGAGACCCTGGGGGGGCTCAGGAGGGGACAATGGGGGTCAGGGGGACCCTGGGGGGCTCAGGGGGGGACAATGGGAGTCAGGGGGACCCTGGGGGGCTCGGGGGGGGTCAGGGGGACCCTGGGGGGGCTCAGGGGGCGACAATGGGGGTCAGGGAGACCCTGGGGGGGCTCAGGAGGGGACCCAGGAGTTCAGGGATCCCAGGAGTTTCAGGGGGGGACCCAGGTGTCCGAGGGACCCAGGAGTTCAGGAGGGACCCAGGCATCCGGGGGACCCAGGAGTTCAGGAGGGACCCAGGCGTCCGGGAGGGGACCCAGGCATCTGGGAGGGACCCAGGCATCCGGGGGACCCCAGGAGTTCAGGGGACCCAGGTGTCCAGGGGACCCAGGAGTTCAGGGGTCCCAGGAGTTTGCGGGGGGACCCAGGTGTCTGAGGGACCCAGGCGTTCGGGAGGGACCCAGGCGTCCGGGAGGGGACACAGGCATCTGGGAGGGACCCAGGCGTCCGGGAGAGGGGGCGTATGGGCCACGTGACCCCCGTTTGGTGCCGCCATCCGCAGGGACCTGACGGTGTCGCGGCCGCTGCGGGTGGAGCTGCCGCGGTCCATGGCCGACGTGGTGACCAACTGGAACCTGCCCATGTCCCGCTGGCTCCACACCTGTGGGTGAACTGGGAGCACTGGGAGGGGCCCCGCGGCGGGGGACACGGGCGCTGGTTTAACTGGGGGCACTGGGAGGGGCCCCGGGGCGGGGGACACGGGCGCTGGTTTGACTGGGGGCACTGGTTTAACTGGGGGCACCGGGGCGGGGGACACGGGCGCTGGTTTGACTGGGGGCACCGGGGTGGGGGACACGGGCGCTGGTTTGACTGGGGGCACCGGGGTGGGGGACACGGGCGCTGGTTTGACTGGGGGCACTGGGGGGGACACGGGCGCTGGTTTAACTGGGACGGGGGGACACGGGCGCTGGTGTAACTGGGGTCACATGGGCGCTGGTTTAACTGGGACGGGGGGACACGGGCGCTGGTTTAACTGGGACGGGGGGACACGGGCGCTGGTGTAACTGGTTGAACTGGTCCCCAGACGTGTTCCAGACCGCGCGGCGCTTGGGGACCTTCGCTGCGGTGCTGGGAACGTACGCGGTCAGCGCCCTCCTGCACGTGAGCGGCACCCCAAACGCTGACCCCCCAAAACCCCCCCGAGCCCCCCAACCCCCCCCAGATCCCTCTGAGCCCCCCAAGCCCCCCAGACACCCCCAAACCCCCCAGGTCCCCCCAAACCCTCCCCAGACTCCCCTGGGTCCCTCCCAGGTCCCTCCCAAAACCCCCATGACCCCCGTTGTTTCCCCACGTCCCCCTGACCCCCCTAAACCCTCCCCAGACCCCCCTATATCACTCTGACCCCCCAGGGTCCCCCTGACCCCCATGTCCCCCAATATCCCCCTGACCCTTTCAAGACCCCCACCCCAGGGTCCCCTGACCCCCATTGTCCCCCCCCGAGCCCCCCAGGGTCCCCCTGACCCCCATTGTCGCCCCCCGAGCCCCCCAGGGTCCCCCTGACCCCCATTGTCCCCCCCTGAGCCCCCCCAGGGTCCCCCTGACCCCCATTGTCCCCCCCCCCGAGCCCCCCAGGGTCCCCCTGACCCCCATTGTCCCCCCCTGAGCCCCCCCAGGGTCCCCCGACCCCCATTGTCCCCCCCCGAGCCCCCCCAGGGTCCCCCCCTGACCCCCATTGTCCCCCCTGAGCCCCCCCAGCGTCCCCCCCTGACCCCCATTGTCCCCCCCGAGCCCCCCAACCCCCATTGTCCCCCCCCGAGCCCCCCCAGGGTCCCCCTGACCCCCATTGGCCCCCCCTGAGCCCCCCAGGGTCCCCCTGACCCCCATTGTCCCCCCAGGGCCTCAGTTTCCACTTGGCCGCCGTCCTCCTGTCCCTCGGCCTCATCACCTACGTGGAGCACAGTGAGCGCCGCCCCTTTAAGGGCCAGGGGGCGGGGCCAGGGGTGGGGGCGTGGCCAGGGAGATGGGGCAGAGAATGAGGGGAATGGGAAGAACCAGGGGGCGGAGCCTAAGGGAGTGGGTGGGGCCTAAAAAGGTGGGGGGGCCTTGAGGTGTGGGTGGGGACTTGAGAGAAATGGGTGGAGCCTAGAGGGAGGTGGGTGGGGCTTAACGGGGGTGTGGCTTGATAGAGATTAATAGGTGGGCAGGGCTTAATGCAGTGCGTTGGGCTTAATGAGGGTGTGGCTTAATGGGGGTGTGACTTAACAAAGTGGGTGTGGCTCAATGGGGTGGGACTTAATGGGGTGGGTGGGGCTTAATGGGGTGTGGGTCAATAGGGTGGGTGGGGCTTAACGGGGTGTGACTTAATGGGGTGGGTGTGGCTCAATGGGGTGGGACTTAATGGGGTAGGTGTGGCTCAATGGGGTGGGACTTAATGGGGTGGGTGTGGCTTAATGGGGTGGGACTTAATGGGGTGGGTGGGGCTTAATGGGGGTGCGGCATAATGGGGTGGGTGGAGCCTGGAAGGCATGGGCGGGGCTACAGCAGGTGGGTGGAGCCTGAGGAGGCAGCGCTGGGGGGTGGAGCCTGGAGGGAGCCACATGGTCCTGAGCTGGGGGAGGGGCCAGGGGTACCGAGCCGGGGGGGCGGGGCCTGTGCGAGGGGGCGTGTCCCGCTCTGAGCCCGCCCCCCACAGCGCTGCGCCGCCGCTTGGCCGCCCTGCTGGACGCCTGCGTCCTGTCCAAGCGCTGCCCCCCCGGCTGCGCCCACCGCCACAAGGACGTGAGTGACACACGGGGGGGACACGGGGGCCGCGGGGTGTCCCCCGGTCCCCGACACCCCCCGTCCCCCCAGGCGCTGTGGGTGCGGGCGCTGAACGCGGCGCTGGGGGCGCTGGCGCTGTTCCACCTGGCCTACCTGGGCGCCCTGTTCGACATGGAGGCCGACGACACCGTGGAGGAGCAGGTGGGGGTGCACCCAAACCCCGAGGTTCACCCCAAAACCCCCGGGGTTCACCTCGAAACCCCTGGCATTCAAGCCCCCAAGATTCACCCCAAAATTCCCTCAATTGGCCTCAGAACCGGCACCAACCCCCCAAGTCTGAGTGGGTCAGGGCGCCATCTTGGGAGGGTCAGGGCATCATAATGGGACATT
This sequence comes from Streptopelia decaocto, assembly GCF_964273445.1. Lineage (NCBI taxonomy): Eukaryota > Metazoa > Chordata > Aves > Columbiformes > Columbidae > Streptopelia > Streptopelia decaocto. Next base: position 27,207 of record NW_028116072.1, read on the forward strand.
GGGCGCCATATTGGGAGGGTCAGGGCACCATAATGGGACATTGGGCGCCATCTTGGGAGGGTCAGGGCATCATAATGGGACATTGGGCGCCATATTGGGAGGGTCAGGGCGCCATAATGGGGCATTGGGCGCCATCTTGGGAGGGTCAGGGCACCATAATGGGACATTGGGCGCCATCTTGGGAGGGTCAGGGCACCATAATGGGACATTGGGCGCCATCTTGGGAGGGTCAGGGCGCCATAATGGAGCATTGGGCGCCATATTGGGAGGGTCAGGGCACCATAATGGGACATTGGGCGCCATCTTGGGAGGGTCAGGGCACCATAATGGGACATTGGGCGCCATCTTGGGAGGGTCAGGGCACCATAATGGGGCATTGGGCGCCATCTTGAGAGGGTCAGGGCACCATAATGGGACATTGGGCGCCATCTTGGGAGGGCCAGGGTGCCATAATGGGACATTGGGCGCCATCTTGGGAGGGTCAGGGCACCATAATGGGACATTGGGAGCCATCTTGGGAGGGTCAGGGTGCCATCTTGGGTGTCCCCCTTGCCATAATTGGGCGTTGGGCGCCATCTTGGGTGTACCTCTGCCATAATGGGACATTGGGCGCCATCTTGGGAAGGTCCTGACACCACATTGTGTGTGGCCAGGTGCCATCTTGGGTGTCCCACCTACCATAATGGGACATTGGGCACCGTTCTGGGCGTGTCTGGATGCCATATAGCGTGTCCCCCCCCTTTCCATAGGGTTACGGGATGTCCTACACCATCCGCAAGTGGTCGGAGCTGCACTGGGCCAGTCACTGGGTGACCCTGGGCTGCTGGGTGCTCGCCCGGCTCCTGCGCTGAGGAACTGGGAGCACTGGGAGGCACTGGGAGGACCAACGGACCATAGAGAGCAGCCACACTTCCCCCCTGCCCGCTGCCCGGCAAGGCCTCTCTATGGTTCCCCCACCCCTATTGGGCAGAAGTGGCGTCACGCGGCCGGGACCAATAAAAGGCTGCGCTCGCTTCTTCCCGCTCACGGGCAGCCAATGGGAGGCCGCGCTTCTCCCCTATAGACCCTGGAGGCGCTGGTTGACCCAAACTGGCCAATTTTATCCCAAAACAGACATGAAACGTGGGGCCCTGGGGGGCATCTATAGGGCCTGGGGGGGACCATATGGTCCCTATAGGGCTTGGGGGGGTCCATATGTTTCCTATAGGGCCTGGGGGGTCCATCAGAAGCTTTTGTCCTTGGAGGGGAACCTGCAAGAGAGAGAGAGACCCCAGGGTTGGGGGCGTCCCTATGGATTCTATAGGTCCCAGGGGGGCCCTACAGCTCTAGGGCGTCTCTGTAGGCTCCAGGGATTCCCTATGGGCTCTATAGGGGTTCCCGGGAGGGTCCCTAAGGCTCCTATATAGTCCCAGGGGGGTCTCTATAGGCTCTGGGGGCGGGTCCCTATGGATTCTATAGGTCTCCTATGGATTCCATGGGGTCCCCTATGGATCCTGTAGGTCCCTGTGGGTTCTCTAGGGGCTCCTATGGAGTCCTTATGGGTTCCTATGGATCCTATAGGTTGTTAGTGGGTTAGTTCACGCGGGGGGTCCCAAATCCGCCTTTATTGGCCCCGATTGGTCGTTAAAAACGCGCCGGCCCCGCCCCCCCTATAAAATCTGTACATTTGCCTAACGAGCCCCCTTAACAAACCCGGGGGCTCGCGGTTAATGAGCGTTAATGAGGCCCCAGCGGCCCCTCGTTAACTAACGAGGTCCTGGGTCCTTGTCGCTTAATGAACCTTAATGAGTCTCAGTCTAATGAACCCCAAGATCCAGGTCCTTCGGCTCCTAACGAACCCCGAGGGGCCGGCGCCTTAATGAGGCTCCAGCTCTTAATGAACCTCAAGATCCTGGTTCCTCATCTTCTGATGAACCTTAATGAGTTCCCACCACCTTCTAATGACCTTAACGAGCGTCCACCACCCAATGAACCCGAGAGCTTGATCCTCATCCTCTAATGAACCTTAATGAGTGTCCATCTCCTAATGAACCCAAGATCTTGATCCTCATCATCTAATGAACCTTAATGAGTCTCTGTCTCCTAATGAGCCCAAGATCTTGATCCTCACCATCTAATGAACCTTAATGAGTCTCTGTCTCCTAATGAGCCCAAGAGCTTGATCCTCATCATCTAATGAACCTTAATGAGTCTCTGTCTCCTAATGAGCCCAAGAGCTTGATCCTCATCCTCTAATGAACCTTAATGAGTCTCTGTCTCCTAACGAACCCAAGATCTTGATCCTCATCATCTGGTGTTCCTTAATGAGTTCCCACCACCTTCTAATGAACCTTAATGAGTGTCCATCTCCTAATGAACCCAAGATCTTGATCCTCATCATCTGGTGTTCCTTAATGAGTTCCCACCACCTTCTAATGAACCTTAATGAATGTCCACCACCCAACGAGCCCCAAGATCTTGATCCTCATCCCCTAATGAACCCATTGAGTTCCTGCTCACTTGATGTTCCTTAATGAGTCTCTGTCTCCTAATGAACCCAAGATCTTGATCATCATCATCTGTGTTCCTTAATGAGTTCCCACCACCTCCTAATGCACCTTAATGAGTGTCCATCTCCTAATGAACCCAAGATCTTGCCCCTCACCCTCTAACGAACCCATTGGGCTCCCGCTCACCTGATGTCCCTTAACGAGCTCCCACCACCTCCTAATGAACCTTAATGAGTGTCCATCTCCTAATGAACCCAAGATCTTGCCCCTCACCCTCTAACGAACCCATTGGGCTCCCGCTCACCTGCTGTCCCTCACCGAGCTCCCACCACCTCCTAATGAACCTTAATGAGTCTCTGTCTCCTAATGAACCCAAGATCTTGATCCTCATCCTCTAATGAATCCATTGGGTTCCTGCTCACCTGATGTTCCTTAATGAATTCCCACCACCTCCTAATGAACCCAAGATCTTGATCCTCATCGTCTAATGAACCTTAATGAGTGTCCATCTCCTAATGAACCCAAGGTCTTGATCCTCATCATCTAATGAACCTTAATGAGTGTCCATATCCTAATGAACCTCAAGATCTTGGTCCTCATCATCTGGTGTTCCTTAATGAGTTCCCACCACCTTCTAATGAACCTTAATGAGTCTCTGTCTCCTAATGAACCCAAGATCTTGATCCTCATTATCTAATGAACCTTAAAGAGTCTCCACCACCCAATGAGCCCCAAGATCTTGATCCTCATCATCTAATGAACCCATTGGGTTCTTGCTCACTTATGTTCCTTAATGAGTTCCCACCACCTCCTAATGAACCCAAGATCTTGATCCTCATCATGTGATGAACCCATTGGGTTCCTGCTCACTTGATGTTCCTTAATGAGTTCCCACCACCTCCTAATGACCCTTAATGAGTCTCTGTCTCCTAATGAACCCAAGATCTTGCCCCTCACCCTCTAACGAACCCATTGGGCTCCCGCTCACCTGCTGTCCCTTAACGAGCTCCCACCACCTCCCAGCGCCCTCACGAGCGTCCACCACCCAGGACCCCCCGGATCCTGGTCCCCCCGCCCCCCGCCCCCCGCGGTTACGCCGCCACTGACTTGTCCCCCCCGTGTCCTTGCGCCGCGGGGCCGCGTTCCCGCGCCGGCCGCCCGTACAGGTACACGGCCAGCAGCACCATGGCCGTCCCGGCCAGGAACGGCGCCCGCGGCCGGAAGCCGAACAGCTGCACGGAGGCGGCGGTCGACGCCACCACCGCCAGCGCCGTGGCGAAGCCCTTGAGGATGTTGTCGGCGTATCTCACCACCACGGCCACCAGCAGCCCGCCGGCCGCCTGGTTCACCACCACGGCCCACACGGCCGCGTTGTAGCCGTAGAAGAAGCCCAGCGCGGCCACCGAGGAGCCCTCGGCCAGCAGCATGGCCAGCAGCGCCACCACGGTGCCCACGGCGCCCAGCTGCACGTTGCGCAGCCAGATGGAGCCGCCCGTGCTCTTGAGCAGCCGCTCGAAGTAGACGCCGGCGAAGCCCGAGGACAAGCAGGAGGTGACCACGGCCGCCAGCCCCACCAGCTGGTTCTGGGGGGGACCCGGCGCCGCGGACGGGGACGCCGGGGACGCCGGGGACGGCGCCAGCTGGTCGGTCTGCACCAGCGCCACCCCCAGGAACAGCAGCGCCAGCGACACCCACTGCGTGCGCGACAGCGACGTGCCCAGCAGCAGCACCGAGAACACGGCCGTGGTCAGGATCTTCAGCTGGTACGTGACCTGCGGGACATGGGACAGTCAGGGGACGTGGGGACAGTCAGGGGATATGGGGACATGGGACAGTGAGGGGACATGGGGACAGTCAGGGGATATGGGGACATGGGACAGTGAGGGGACATGGGGACAGTGAGGGGACATGGGGACAGTCAGGGGACATGGGGACATGGGGACATGGGGACATGGGGACATGGGGACAGGACAGAGGACACGGCCGTGGGCAGGATCTGCAGCTGGTACGTGACCTGTGGGACATGGGGACAGTGAGGGGACGTGGGGACAGTCGGGGGATATGGGGACATGGGACAGTGAGGGGACATGGGGACAGTCAGGGGACATGGGGACAGGACAGAGGACACGGCCGTGGTCAGGATCTTCAGCTGGTACGTGACCTGTGGGACATGGGACAGTCAGGGGACATGGGGACAGTGAGGGGACATGGGGACATGGGGACAGGACAGAGGACACGGCCGTGGGCAGGATCTTCAGCTGGTACGTGACCTGTGGGGACAGGGGACACAGGACAGTGAGGGGACATGGGACAGAGGACACGACCGTGGTCAGGATCTTCAGCTGGTACGTGACCTGTGGGGACAGGGGACATGGGGACAGTGAGGGGACATGGGGACAGTGAGGGGACACGGGGACAGTCAGGGGACATGGGGACATGGGGACAGGACAGAGGACACGGCCGTGGGCAGGATCTTCAGCTGGTACGTGACCTGTGGGACATGGGACAGTCAGGGGACATGGGGACAGTCAGGGGACGTGGGGACATGGGGACAGTCAGGGGACGTGGGGACAGGACAGAGGACACAGGGACAGGGACATGGGGACAGTCAGGGGACATGGGGACACGGCTGTGGTCAGGATCTGCAGCTGGTATGTCACCTGCGGGACATGGGGACAGTGAGGGGACACCAAGGGGACATGGGGACAGGGACAAGGGGACAGACCAGAGAAGATGTGCAGCTGGTTGGTGACCTGTGGGGACACTCCAGGGACAGTGACACAGGGACACAGGGACACAAGGACAGCGGGACAGGGACACAGCGTCCCCAGGTGCCACCAGGTCCCCAATCTCCCCATTATCCCCATTGTCCCCACTGTCCCCAATATCCTCATTATCTCCAATGTCCCCAAATGTCCCCAGTGTCCCTGATGTCCTGAGTGTCCCCAAGTCCCCATTACCCTGATGTCCCTGATGTCCCCAAATGTCCCCAGTGTCCTCAGTATCCTCAGTGTCCCCAATGTCCTCATTGTCCCCATTATCCCCAATGTCCCCATCATCCCCGATGTCCCCATCATCCCTGATGTCCCCAACGTCCCCAACGTCCCCATTGTCCCCAACGTCCCCATTGTCCCCAACGTCCCCATTGTCCCCAGTGTCCCCATTGTCCCCAATGTCCCCATTGTCCCCAATGTCCCCAGCGTCCCCATTATCCCCAGTGTCCCCATTATCCCCAACGTCCCCATCGTCCCCATTATCCCCAATGTCCCCATTATCCCCAATGTCCCCAACGTCCCCATTGTCCCCATTGTCCCCAACGTCCCCATTATCCTCATTATCCCCATTGTCCCCAATGTCCCCATTATCCCCAACATCCCCATTATCCCCAATGTCCCCAACGTCCCCATTATCCCCAATGTCCCCAATGTCCCCATTATCCCCAATGTCCCCATTATCCCCAATGTCCCCATTATCCCCAATGTCCCCAACGTCCCCATTGTCCCCGCTGTCCCCAATGTCCCCGTTGTCACCTGGAAGGTGGCGGCGGGCAGGTTGGAGATGGCCACGTACTGCAGGTTGTTCTGGAAGGTGTAGATGAGGGAGGGGACAGCCAGGCGCAGCGTGTCCCCAGCGTGGCCCAGCACCGCGTCCCGCAGCGCCAGCGCCGTCTGCCGCACGCTGCCTGCGACAACGGGACAGCGGGTCACCCCGTGTCCCCAAGTGTCCCCAAGTGTCCCCAAGTGTCCCCAACGCGTCCCGCAGCGCCAGCGCCGTCTGCCGCACGCTGCCTGCGACAACGGGACAGCGGGTCACCCCGTGTCCCCAAGTGTCCCCAAGTGTCCCCAAGTGTCCCCAAGTGTCCCCAAGTGTCCCCAACGTGTCCCGCAGCGCCAGCGCCGTCTGCCGCACGCTGCCTGCGACAACGGGACAGCGGGTCACCCCGTGTCCCCAAGTGTCCCCAACGTGTCCCCAACGTGTCCCCAACGTGTCCCGCAGCGCCAGCGCCGTCTGCCGCACGCTGCCTGCGACAACGGGACAGCGGGTCACCCGTGTCCCCAAGTGTCCCCAAGTGTCCCCAAGTGTCCCCACCGCGTCCCGCAGCGCCAGCGCCGTCTGCCGCACGCTGCCTGTGACAACGGGGACACACGGTGTCCCCAAGTGTCCCCAAGTGTCCCCAGCGTGGCCCAGCACCGCGTCCCACAGCGCCAGCGCCGTCTGCCGCACACTGCCTGCGACAATGGGGACACACGGTGTCCCCAAGTGTCCCCAACGTGTCTCCAATGTCCTCAGTGTCCCCCCGTGTCCCAAGTGTCCCCTGATGTCCCCCCCATATCCCCAAGTATCTCCAATGTGCCCTCGTGTCCTCCAGTACCTCCCGATGTCCCCTGATGTCCCCAACTATCCCCAATGTCCCCAAAGTGTCTCCAATGTCCTCAGTGTCCCCAGTGTCCCCTGATGTCCCCCCCATGTCCCCAAGTATCTCCAATGTGCCCTCGTGTCCTCCAGTACCCCGCAATGTCCCCTGATGTCCCCAACTATCCACAAGTTCTACCCAATGTCTCTGATGTCCCCAATATCCCCGATGTCCCCAAGTACCCCCAACATCCCCTCGTGTCCCCAAGTGTCCCTGGTGACAGAGCAGGACACAGTCACTCCCACCATGTCCCCAAGTGTCCCCCAATGTCCCCAAGTGTCCCCCAATGTCCCCAAGTGTCCCCTGTGTCCCCAGCCATCCCCAATGTCCCCAAATATCCCCCCATGTCCCCTCTGTGTCCCCTCAGACCCCCCTCCCTGATGTCCCCATAGTCCCCAATGTCCCCAGTGTCCCCAATCACCCCAACGTCCCAAATCGTCCCCAGTGTCCCCAATGTCCTCAATCACCACAATGTCCCCAATCACCCCATTGCCCCCAATGCCCCCGTTGCCCCAATGTCCCCATTGCCCCCAATGTCCCAAATCACCCCATTGCCCCCAACGTCCCCATTGTCCCCAACGTCCCCATTGTCCCCAATGTCCCCAATGTCCCCAACGTCCCCATGTCCCCATTGCCCCCAATGTCCCCAATCACCCCATTGCCCCCAATGTCCCCAGTGTCCCCAATGTCCCCAACGTCCCCATGTCCCCATTGCCGCCAATGTCCCCAATCACCCCATTGCCCCCAATGTCCCCATTGCCCCCAATGTCCCATTGCCCCCAATGTCCCCATTACCCCCAATCACCCCATTGCCCCCAATGTCCCCACTGTCCCCGTGTCCCCGTGCTCACCGCGGTGCTGCACGAGCAGCAGCAGCAGCCCGGCCGTGCCCTTCATGGCCTCGGCCAGCACCCCAGCTATTGTGTCCCCATGTCCCCAATGTCCCAAACCACCCCATTGCCCCCAATGTCCCAAACCACCCCATTCCCCCCACTGTCCCCATTGCCCCCACTGTCCCCATTGCCCCCACTGTCCCCGTGTCCCCGTGCTCACCGCGGTGCTGCACGAGCAGCAGCAGCAGCCCGGCCGTGCCCTTCATGGCCTCGGCCAGCACCACGGCGGTGCTGGGCAGGAACCGCTCCCCCGGCCGCGTGCGCACGTACCGGATGCTGAGCACCAGCGAGGCGTTCTGCAGCACCAGCACCCCCAGGCTGGCCAGGCGCAGCCGGCGGGACCCTGCGGCCAGACCCACACATTGACCCACAGACACCCAGAACTGACCCATAGACACCCAGAACTGACCCATAGACACCCAGAACTGACCCACAGACACCCAGAACTGACCCACAGACACCCAGAACTGACCCACAGACACCCAGAACGGACCCATAGACACCCAGAACTGACCCATAGACACCCAGAACTGACCCACAGACACCCAGAACTGACCCATAGACACCCAGAACTGACCCACAGACACCCAGAACTGACCCATAGACACCCAGAACGGACCCATAGACACCCAGAACTGACCCACAGACACCCAGAACTGACCCAAACCGGACCCAGAACGGACCCAGAACTGACCCAGAACTGACCCAGAACTGACCCAGAACTCCCCCCATGCCGGGCAGGTGGAGTCAATGGGACCCTGAGGGTCAGACCCACACATTGACCCATAGACACCCAGAACTGACCCAAAAATGAACCCGGAATGGACCCAGAACTGAGCTATAGTGACCCAGAACGGACCCAGAACTGACCCAGAACTGAGCTATAGTGACCCAGAACGGACCCAGAACTGACCCAGAACTGAGCTATTGTGACCCAGAATGGACCCAGAACTGACCCAGATCTGCCCCCCAGACCAGGCAGGTGGAGTCAATGGGACCCTGGGGGTCAGACCCACACATTGACCCACAACTGACCCACAGACACCCAGGGCTGACCCAAAACTGTCCAAAAATGACCCCAGAACGGACCCAGAACTGAGCTACAGTGACCCAGAATGGACCCAGAACTGAGCTACAGTGACCCAGAACGGACCCAGAACTGACCCAGAACTGAGCTATAGTGACCCAGAACGGACCCAGAACTGCCCCCCAGGCTGCCCAGGCCCCTATGGGCCTCCCTATAGCCCCCACATCCCCCCCATATCCCCCTATGGACCCCTCTATAGGCTCAGATCCCCCTATAGCCCCCCCACACCCCCTATATCCCCCCTATATCCCCCCATGGACCCCTCTATAGGCTCAGATCGCCCTATAGCCCCCCCACACCCCCTATATCCCCCCTATATCCCCCCATGGACCCCTCTATAGGCTCAGATCGCCCTATAGCCCCCCCCACACCCCCTATATCCCCCCTATATCCCCCCATGGACCCCTCTATAGGCTCAGATCGCCCTATAGCCCCCCCCACACCCCCTCTATAGGCCCCAGACCCCCTTACAGGCCCCTACGGACCCTATAGGTCCCCCCCCCCGCGCGCCCCCTTTCCCGCGCACCTTTGGCGCTTCCCGCTCGGTCTCTGTCGCCGTCGCCTCCTCCTCCCGCCGCCGCCGCTGCCATGGTGGCACCTGCCCGGCCCGGCCGCGCCGCTTCCGCATCGCGCGTCACTTCCGCCGCCGCTCTGGGCCGCCACGGCCGCTGGAGCACAGCGGGACAGTAGAGAAAAGGGTGGGGCTTGGCTAGAGAGGAGTCACTGGAGGACCGAGGTGGGGTGGGGGGGGGTATTCCGACACGCCCCCTTTGGCGCGGTTGGCCAATCACCGCGCGGGCCTCGCGCCCTTCGCGCTCTTTCCCTTCCCGCCCAATCGCCGCGCTCCTCGTCGGCCACACCTCCCTCTTCCACCCCGTCCAATCGCCGCTCGCCTCGTCGGCCACACCCCCCATTCCACCCTCTCGCCCAATCCCTGCCCGCCTCCCCTTCCCCTCTCAGCCAATAGCGAGCGGCTACGCCTCCTCCCCGCCTCGCCACGCCCCCTATAAAAGCGGCTCCGCCCCTCCGGAGCCCCCTCAGAGCAAGATGGCGGCGCCGTCCGGTTCCCCCGCGGCCGCTGCGGGTCCCGCCGGGTACCGGCCCTTCGACCCCGTGTCCCTGGGGCTGGACCCGGGCTGGCGCCTCACGGGCTTCGGGGAGCTGCGGGGCTGAGGCTGCAAGGTCCCGCAGGAGACGCTGCTCAAGCTCCTGGCGGGATTCGAGGGGCAGCGGCCGCCCGGAGGAGGAGGAGGAGGAGCGGGGGGGGAAGGGCCGGAGCAGGAGAGCGCGGGGACCCCGGCCCTGGGTGAGGACAGGGGGACATGGGGGGGTGGGGACATTATGGGGAATTGGGGACATGGGGGGGATGGGGACATGGGGGGGGTTGGGGACATGGGGGGGGTTGGGGACATGGGGGGGGTTGGGGACATGGGGGGGGTTGGGGACATGGGGGGGGTTGGGGACATGGGGGGGTTGGGGACATGGGGGGGTTGGGGACATTGAGGGGGGTTGGGGACATGGGGGGGTTGGGGACATGGGGGGGATGGGGACATGGGGGGGTTGGGGACATTGGGGGGTGTTGGGGACATGGAGGGGGTTGGGGACATTGTGGGGAATTGGGGCCATGGGGGGTGTTGGGGACAGGAAGGGATTTGGGGGGAATTGGGGCCATTGGGGGAAATTGGGGATTTGGGGGGGGTTGGGGACATTGGGGGGGGTTGGGGACATGGGGGGTGTTGGGGACATGGGGGGTGTTGGGGACATGGGGGGGATGGGGACACTGGGGGGGATGGGGACACTGGGGGGATTGGGGACATGAAGGGGTTTGGGGGGAATTGGGGACATTGGGGGAAATTGGGGATTTGGGGGCGGTTGGAGACATTGGGGGGGAGTTGGGGACATGGGGGGTGTTGGGGACAGGGGGGGTTGTTGGGGACAGGGGGGGTGTTGGGGACATGGAGGGGGTTGGGGACATTGTGGGGGTTGGGGACATTGTGGGGAATTGGGGCCATGGGGGGTGTTGGGGACAGGAAGGGATTTGGGGGGGAATTGGGGCCATTGGGGGAAATTGGGGATTTGGGGGGGAATTGGGGACATGGGGGGTGTTGGGGACATGGGGGACATGAAGCGGTTTGGGGACATGGGGGGGTGTTGGGGACGGGGGGTGTTGGGGACACGAAGGGGTTTGGGGGAATTGGGGACATTGGGGGAATTGGGGACATGGGGGGGGTTGGGGACACATGGGGGTTGGGAACATTGTGGAATTGGGGACGTGGGGGGGGAGGTTGGGGACATTGGGGGGGAGTTGGGGACATGGGGGTGTTGGGGACAATGAAGCGGTTGGGGACAGGGGGGTTGTTGGGAACAGGGGGGGTTGTTGGGGACAGGGGGGGTGTTGGGGACACGAAGGGGTTTGGGGGGGAATTGGGGACATTGGGGGGAATTGGGACATGGGGGGGTGTTGGGGACATGAAGCAGTTTGTGGACATTTGGGGGGGTTGGGGACACATGGGGGTTGGGAACATTGTGGGAAATTGGGGACGTGGGGGGGAGGTTGGGGACATGGCGGGGGGTTGGGGACATTGGGGGTGGGTTGGGAACATTGTGGGAAATGGGGACATTGGGGGGGTTGGGGACATTGGGAGGTGGGGACACGTGGGGACAACGTGGAGCGGCCGGGAGCAAAGGGCGGGGGGTGGGTCGGGAGCAAAGGGCTCCGGGGTGGGGGAGGAGCCGCGGGGGGGTGGGGACACTGGGGGGGGGTTGGGGACACCATGGGGGGGGTTGGGGACACCACGGGGGGGGTGGGGGACATTGGGGGACACGGGTGACACCGTGTGTGTCCCCCCCAGGCATCGGGCTGGACTCGTGCGTCATCCCCCTGCGCCGGGGGGGCCTCTCCCTCATCCAGACCACCGACTTCTTCTACCCGCTGGTGGATGATCCCTACATGATGGTACGGGGGGCACCCCAAAACCCCGGGGACCCCGAAAAACACCCCTGGGGACCCCAAAAAACACCCAGGACCCCATAAAACACCTCCGGGGACCCCAAAAACCACCCCCGGGACCCCAAAAAACACCCCAGGACCCCAAACACCACCCCCGGGGACCCAAAAAACACCCCAGGACCCCAAAAACCACCCCGGGGACCCCAAAAAACACCCAGGACCCCAAAAACCACCCCCGGGGACCCCAAAAACCACCCAGGACCCCAAAAACCACCTCCGGGGACCCCAAAAACACCCCCGGGGACCCCGAAAGCCACCCCAGGACTCCAACCCCCCCTGGGGACCCCAAAAACCACCCGAGTCCCCCAAAAACCACTCCAGGACCCAACCTCCCTGCCTGGGGACCCCAGAAAACGCCCTGGGGACCAAAAAACATCTTTGGGGGGCCCAAAACCCCCCTGGGACCCAAAGCTGTTGGGGGGCTTGAAACCACGCCCCTAAGGACCCCAAATTTTGTTATTAGATCTAAATAGCTCATTTTAAGTCCCCCAAGCCCCATATTTTCCCACAAACCCCCCCAGGGGACCCAACCCCCCAGGGGACCCTTGGGGACGTCCCCAAATGTCCCTTGTCCTCCCAAAACTCCCCTTACACCCCCAAATCGTGCCCATAGGCCCTTTAGAGTCCCCCTAATATCTCATTTTAGCTCCCCAATATCTCATTTTAGAGCCCCCAAACCCCCTTTTTTTCCCCCCAAACTCCCCCGGGGGACCCCAAACCCCCCCAGGGGACCCTTGGGGACGTCCCCAAATGTCCCCTGTCCCTAGGGCCGCATCGCCTGCGCCAACGTGCTGAGCGACCTGTACGCCATGGGCATCACCGAGTGCGACAACATGCTGATGCTGCTCAGCGTCAGCCAGAAGATGAGCGAGGAGGTGACAGCGGGGACATCGGGGACATTTTGGGGGGTCGGGGACATCGGGGGGGCTTGGGGGACACCTGGGGGGCTTGAGGGCTCCAAACTGAGACATTTGGGGGCTCTAAACTGATGAGTTTTAGGGATTTCTCCCAAAAGGAGCGTGAGAAGGTGATGCTGTTGTTCTGCGGGTTGGTGACTCTAAAACTGATCATTCTTGGTGTTTTCTCCCCAAAAGGAGCGTGAGAAGGTGGTTTGAGAACTCTAAACTGGCTGTTTTTGGGTTTTCTCCCCAAAATGAGTGTGAGGTGGTTTGGTGACTCTAAAGTGATCGGTTTTGGTGTTTTTCCCCAAAAGAAGCGTGAAAAGCTGCTGCTGGTGCACGGTCGATGACTCTAAACTGAGACATTTGGGGTTCCAAACTGACCATTTTTGGTGTTTTCTCCCCAAAACGAGCGTGAGGTGGTTTGGTAACTCTAAACTCCTCATTTTTGGTGTTCTGTCCCCAAAAGGAGCGTGAGACGCTGATGCTGCTGCTGGTGCAGGGTTGGGGGCTCCAAACTGAGACATTTGGGGCTCCAAACTGACCATTTTTGGTGTTTTCTCCCCAAAAGGAGCGCGAGACGCTGATGCTGCTGCTGGTGCAGGGTTGGGGGCTCCAAACTGAGACATTTGGGGCTCTAAACTCCTCATTTTTGGTGTTTTGTCCCCAAAAGGAGCGCGAGACGCTGATGCCGCTGCTGGTGCAGGGTTGGGGGCTCCAAACTGAGACATTTGGGGTTCCAAACTCCTCATTTTTGGTGTTTTCTCCCCAAAAGGAGCGCGAGACGCTGATGCCGCTGCTGGTGCAGGGTTGGGGGCTCCAAACTGAGACATTTGGGGCTCCAAACTGACCATTTTTGGTGTTTTCTCCCCAAAAGGAGTCGAGACGCTGATGCTGCTGTTGATGACTCTAAACTGAGACATTTGGGGTTCCAAACTGAGACATTTGGGGTTCCAAACTGACCATTTTTGGTGTTTCTCCCCAAAAGGAGCGTGAGACGCTGATGCTGCTGCTGGTGCAGGGTTGGGGGCTCCAAACTGAGACATTTGGGGCTCCAAACTGACCATTTTTGGTGTTTTCTCCCCAAAAGGAGCGTGAGACGCTGATGCCGCTGCTGGTGCAGGGTTGGGGGCTCCAAACTGAGACATTTGGGGTTCCAAACTCCTCATTTTTGGTGTTTTCTCCCCAAAAGGAGCGCGAGACGCTGATGCCGCTGCTGGTGCAGGGTTGGGGGCTCCAAACTGAGACATTTGGGGCTCTAAACTCCTCATTTTTGGTGTTTTGTCCCCAAAAGGAGCGCGAGACGCTGATGCCGCTGCTGGTGCAGGGTTGGGGGCTCCAAACTGAGACATTTGGGGTTCCAAACTCCTCATTTTTGGTGTTTTCTCCCCAAAAGGAGCGCGAGACGCTGATGCCGCTGCTGGTGCAGGGTTGGGGGCTCCAAACTGAGACATTTGGGGCTCTAAACTCCTCATTTTTGGTGTTTTCTCCCCAAAAGGAGCGCGAGACGCTGATGCCGCTGCTGGTGCAGGGTTGGGGGCTCCAAACTGAGACATTTGGGGCTCCAAACTGACCATTTTTGGTGTTTTCTCCCCAAAAGGAGTCGAGACGCTGATGCTGCTGTTGATGACTCTAAACCGAGACATTTGGGGTTCCAAACTGAGACATTTGGGGTTCCAAACTGACCATTTTTGGTGTTTTCTCCCCAAAAGGAGCGCGAGACGCTGATGCCGCTGCTGGTGCAGGGTTGGGGGCTCCAAACTGAGACATTTGGGGCTCTAAACTCCTCATTTTTGGTGTTCTGTCCCCAAAAGGAGTCGAGACGCTGATGCTGCTGTTGATGACTCTAAACCGAGACATTTGGGGTTCCAAACTGAGACATTTGGGGTTCCAAACTGACCATTTTTGGTGTTTTCTCCCCAAAAGGAGCGTGAGACGCTGATGCCGCTGCTGGTGCAGGGTTGGGGGCTCCAAACTGAGACATTTGGGCTTCTAAACTCGTCATTTTTGGTGTTTTGTCCCCAAAGGAGCGCGAGAAGGTGATGCCGCTGGTGGTGCGCGGGTTCCGCGACGCGGCCGAGGACGCGGGGACGTCGGTGACCGGGGGACAGACGCTGCTCAACCCCTGGGTCATCGTGGGCGGCGCCGCCACCGCCGTCTGCCGCCCCCACGAGTTCGTCATGTGCGCAAAACGGGGCGATTCGGGGCCTTTTGGGGACTTTGGGGGTGATTTGGGATGTTTGGGGGGAAATTTGGGCTGTTTTGGGGGGAAATTTGGGTCATTTTGGGGTGGGTTTGGGACCATTTTGGGGAGTTTGGGGGGTGGTTTGGGGGTAGTTTGAACCATTTTACGCCCAATTGGCTCCATTTGGGGGTTGATTTGGGCCATTTTAGGACCAATTTGCTCCATTTTGGGGCCGATTTGAACCATTTTAGGCCCAATTGACTCCATTTTGGGGTCAATTTGGACCATTTTAGGCCCAATTTGCTCCATTTTGGGGTCAATTTGAGTCATTTTAGGTCCCATTTGCTCCATTTTGGGGTCAATTTGGACCATTTTAGGCCCAGTTTGCTCCATTTTGGGGTCAATTTGGGTCATTTTAGGCTTAATTGACTCCGTTTTGGGGTGATTTCGGTCACTTTAGGCCCAATTTGCTCCATTTTGGGGTCGATTTGAACCATTTTAGGCCCAATTTGAACCATTTTGGGGTCGATTTGAAGCATTTTAGGCCCAATTTGCTCCATTTTGGGGTTGATTTGAACGATTTTAGGCCCGATTTGAACCGTTTTAGGCCCAATTTGAACCATTTTGGGGTAAATTTGCTCCATTTTGGGTCCAGTTTGCTCTATTTTGGGGTTGATTTGAAACATTTTGGGGTCAATTTGGGACATTTTAGGCCCAATTGATTCCATTTTGGGGATGATTTCAGTCATTTTAGGCCCAATTTTCTCCATTTTGGGATTGATTTGAACCATTTTAGGCCAAATTTGCTCCATTTTGGGGTCAATTTGAACCATTTTAGGCCCAATTTGAACCATTTTAGGCCCAATTTGCTCAATTTTGGGGTCAATTTGCTCCATTTTGGGGTCAATTTTCTCCATTTTGGGGTCAATTTTCTCCATTTTGGGGTCGATTTGAACCATTTTAGGCCCGATTTGAACCATTTTAGGCCAGATTTGAACGATTTTAGGCCAAATTTGCTCCATTTGGGGGTCAATTTGGACCATTTTAGGTCCCATTTGTTCCATTTTGGGGGTGACTTGGGTCATTTTAGGCCTAATTTGCTCCATTTTGCGGTGATTTCAGTCATTTTTGGCCCAATTTGCTCCATTTTGGGGTCAATTTGGACCATTTTAGGCCCAATTTGTTCCATTTGGGGGTCAATTTGGGCCATTTTGGAGACAAGTGGGACCATTGCGGGGCAAGTTTGGGCCCCTTTGGGTGCAATTGGCTCCATTTTGGGCTCGATTTGGACCATTTTGGGGACTTCGGGGAGGTAATTTGGACCATTTAAGGCCCAATTGGCTGCATTTTGGGGTCAATTGGGGCCATTTTGGGGTTGATTTGGGCCATTTTAGGCCCGATTTGCGCCATTTTGGGGTCAGTCGGGTCCATTTGGGTGACTCTGGGGGGTGCCTCGGGCCACTCGAGGCCCGTTTTGGGGTGAATTTGGGCTGATTTGGGTTCTCCGCAGGCCCGACGGCGCCGTCCCCGGGGACGTGCTGGTTCTCACCAAACCGCTGGGGACGCACGTGGCCGTGAGCGCCCACCACTGGCTGGACAACGTGAGCGGGACCCCCCAAACGGCCCTGGGCACCCCCAGTGCCCCCCGTGTCCCCAGAGACCCCCCACCCCCAATTATCTCAATTAGAGCCCCCAAAACCCCCTTTTTCCCCCCAAATGCCCCCTCAAACCGCCTCAGGGGACCCTCAGGGACGTCCCCAAGTGTCCCTTGTCCCCCCCACACCCCCAAATATCTCATTTTTCCCCCCAAAATCCCCCCTGGGGACACTCAGGGACGTCCCCAAGTGTCCCTTGTCCCCCCCAAACCCCCAAATATCTCATTTAGAGCCCCCAAAACCCCCTTTTTCCCCAAAAAATCCCCCCTGGGGACTCTCAGGGACGTCCCCAAGTGTCCCTTGTGCCTCCCAAACCCCCAAATATCTCATTTAGAGCCCCCAAAACCCCCTTTTTCCCCCCAAATCCCCCCTCAAACCGCCTCAGGGGACCCTCAGGGACGTCCCCAAGTGTCCCTTGTACCCCCCACGCCCCCAAATATCTCACTTTTCCCCCCAAAATCCCCCCTGGGGACACTCAGGGACGTCCCCAAGTGTCCCTTGTCCCCCACAAACCCCCAAATATCTCATTTAGAGCCCCCAAAACCCCCATTTCCCCCCCCAACCCCCCCCCTGGGGACACTCAGGGACGTCCCCGAGTGTCCCTTGTGTCCCCCAAATATCTCATTTAGAGCCCCAAATCCTCTTTTTCCCCAAAAAATCCCCCCTGGGGACTCTCAGGGACGTCCCCAAGTGTCCCTTGTGCCCCCCACACTCCCAAATATCTCATTTGGAGCCCCCAAAACCCCCTTTTTCCCCCAAAAATCCCCGCTGGGGACACTCAGGGATGTCCCCAAGTGTCCCTTGTGCCCCCCACAGCCCCAAATATCTCATTTGGAGCCCCCAAAACCCCCTTTTTCCCCCCAAGTCCCCCCTGGGGACACTCAGGGACGTCCCCAAGTGTCCCTTGTGTCCCCCAAATATCTCATTTAGAGCCCCAAATCCTTTTTTTCCCCCAAAAGTTCCCCCTGGGGACACTCAGGGACGTCCCCAAGTGTCCCTTGTCCCCCCCACACCCCCAAATATCTCATTTAGAGCCCCAAAACCCCCATTTCCCCCCCCAAAATCCCCCCTGGGGACCCACAGGGACGTCCCCAAGTGTCCCTTGTCCCCCCCTAAACCCCCAAATATCTCATTTAGAGCCCCCCAAACCCCCTTTTTCCCCCCAACCTCCCCCCGGGGACCCTCAGGGACGTCCCCAAGTGTCCCTTCTCCCCCCCATACCCACAAATATCTCATTTAGAACCCCCCAAAATCCCCCCTGGGGACCCCAAACCACCCCCAGGGGACCCTGAGGGGTGTCCCCAAGTGTCCCTTGTCCCCATTGTCCCCATTGTCCCCGCAGCCCGAGCGCTGGAACAAGTTGCAGCTGGTGGTGACGCGCGAGGACGTGGAACTGGCCTATAGGGAGGCGGTGCTGAGCATGGGGACGCTGAACCGCGCCGGTGGGACATTGGGGACAATGGGGACATTGGGGACAATGGGGACAGTGGGGTCAATGGGGACGGTGGGGACAGTGGGGTCAATGGGGACATGGGGATAATGGGGACAGTGGGGACAGTGGGAATAACAAGGACATGGGGATAACGGGGGACATGGGGGGACACAGGGACAATGGGCCCATTTTGGGGACCATCAATTTGGGGACAAATTTGGGGGGGTAATTTGGGGGTAATTTGGGCCATTTAGGCCCAGTCGCCTCCATTTTTGGGTCAATTTGTGGGTCGATTTGGGCCGTTTGGGGGCGTTTTTGGGGCGAAACGGGCGCGTTTGGGAGTACTTTTGGGGTGAAACGGGTGCGTTCGGGGGGTTTTGGGGGCGAAACGGGCGCGTTCGGGGGCGTTTTGGGGGCGAAACGGGCGCGTATGGGGGCGTTTTGGGTCGAAACGGGCGCGTTTGGGGGCGTTTTGGGTTGAAACGGGGGCGTTTGGGGGCGTTTTGGGGTGAAACAGTCACGTTTGGTGGCGAAACGGGGGCTTTGGGGGTGTTTTGGGGGCGAAATGGGCGCGTATGGGGGCGTTTTGGGTTAAACGGGTGCGTTTGGGGGCATTTTGGGTTGAAACGGGGGCGTTTGGGGGCGTTTTGGGGTGAAACGGGCGCGTTTGGGGGCGAAACGGGTGCGTTTGGGGGCGTTTTGGGTCGAAACGGGCGCGTATGGGGGCGTTTTGGGTCGAAATGGGCGTGTATGGGGGCGTTTTGGGTCGAAACGGGCGCGTTTGGGGGCGTTTTGGGTTGAAACGGGGGCGTTTGGGGGCGTTTTGGGGTGAAACGGTCGCGTTTGGGGGCGAAACAGGTGCGTATGGGTGCGTTTTGGGTTGAAACGGGGGCGTTTGGGGGCGTTTTGGGGTGAAACGGTCGCGTTTGGGGGCGAAACGGGTGCGTATGGGTGCATTTTGGGTTGAAACGGGGGCGTTTGGGGGCGTTTTGGGGTGAAACGGGCGCGTTTGGGGGCGAAACGGGTGCGTTTGGGGGCGTTTTGGGTTGAAACGGGGGTGTTTTAGGGGCAAAACGGGCGTGATTTTGGGCGTTTTTGGGGCGAAACGGTCGCGTTTCGGGGCCCTGACGCGTGTCCCGCAGCGGCCGGGCTGATGCGCGTTTTCGGGGCGCACGCGGCCACCGACGTGTCGGGGTTCGGGGTGCTGGGCCACGCGCGCGCCCTGGCGCAGCAGCAGCGCCTCGAGGTGACCTTCGTGATCCACAACCTGCCGCTGCTCCCCAAAACCGCGGCCCTGAGCAAGAGCTGCGGGGGGCGCCCCGCGCTGCTGCAGGGGACGGCGCCCGAGACATCAGGTACCCCAAAAACGGGGGACCCCCAAGTATGGGGACAGGGAGGGAGCAAACCTGGGGTCCCATCATGTTCATTGGGCTCTTTGGGGTGGGAGCACCATGTTGCTGGGGACATTGGGGACCCCAAAAACGGGGGGACCCCGAAATATGGGGATACCCCAAAATATGGGGAGAGGGACCCCAAAAATATGGGGAGTGGGGGGGACAGGGAGAGGGGACTTGGGGGTCCCATCCTGTTCATTGGGCTCTTTGGGGTGGGAGCCCCATGTTGCTGGGGACATTGGGGACCCCGAAATACGGGGAGACCCCAAAATATGGGGACGGGGACCCCGAAATATGGGGGGACCCCGAAATATGGGGACAGGGAGGGAGTAAACCTGGGGTCCCATCATGTTCATTGGGCTCTTTGGGGTGGGAGCCCCATGTTGCTGCAGGGGATGGCGCTGGGGACATTGGGGACCCCAAAAACGGGGGGACCCCGAAACATGGGGAGTGGGACCCCAAAAACTTGGGGAGTGGGGGGGACAGGGAGAGGGGACTTGGGGGTCTCAGCATCTTCATTGGACTCTTTGGGGTGATCATGTTCATTGGGCTCTTTGGGGTGGGATCCCCATGTTACTGGGGACATTGGGGACCCCAAAAACCAGGGGGGACCCTGAAATATGGGGGAGACCCCAAAATATGGGGGGAGCCAGAAAGTGGGGGGGGTCTCATCATGTTCATTGTCCTCTTTGGGGGGCAATTGGGGAACCCAAAGGTTGGGGAGGGGGCTCCTAGAACTGGGACCCCCTGAAGGGTGGGGAGGCCAAAAGTGGGGGAAAACACCCCAAAATATGAGGCGGGGGAGCCCCCATTGTCCCGAGGTGCCTGTTTGGGGGCTGTTTTACCCGTTTCTGTCTGGTTTTGACCCATTTTGCCCCATTTCTGGGGGTCTCCTGGTGTGCCCCCCCGCGAGCAGGCTATGCGGTTCCGGTTCTGTCTGTTTTGACCCATTTCTGTCTGTTTTTCACCCATTTTCCTGTGTTTTCAGGGGGTCTCCTGGTGCGCCCCCCACAAGCAGGCCGCGTGGTTCCAGTTCTGTCAGTTTTGACCCATTTTGCCCCATTTTTGTCCATTTTCAGGGGGTCTCCTGGTGTGCCCCCCCGCGAACAGGCTGCACGATTCCGGTTCTGTCTGTTTTGACCCATTTTGACCCATTTCTCTGTGTTTTTGCCCCATTTCAGGGGGTCTCCTGGTGTGCCCCCCCGCGAGCAGGCCGCACGGTTCCGGTTCTGTCTGTTTCTGTCTGTTTTGCCCCATTTTGCCCCATTTTTGTCCATTTTAGGGGGTCTCCTGGTGTGCCCCCCCGCGAGCAGGCGGCGCGGTTCCGGTTCTGTCAGTTTTGACCCATTTTGACCCATTTCTCTGTGTTTTTGCCCCATTTCAGGGGGTCTCCTGGTGTGCCTGCCCCGCGAGCAGGCGGCGCGGTTCCATTTCTCTCTATTTTGACCCATTTCTCTGTGTTTTTGCCCCATTTAGGGGGTCTCCTGGTGTGCCTGCCCCGCGAGCAGGCGGCGCGGTTCCATTTCTCTCTGTTTTGCCCCATTTTGCCCCATTTTTGTCCATTTTCAGGGGGTCTCCTGGTGTGCCTGCCCCGCGAGCAGGCGGCGCGGTTCTGCGCGGAGCTGAAGGCGCCGCGGGGGGGCGGGGGGCTCCCCGCCTGGATCATCGGCATCGTGGAGAAGGGGCCGCGGGGGGCGCGCGTCATCGACAAACCGCGCCTCATCGAGGTGTCCCCCCGCGGCGCCCCCCCCGAGCCCCCCGCCCCCCCCAGCCCCGACCCCGCCCCCCCACACACCGCGTGACCCCCCCTACGTGACGCCCCCCCCCGAAAGCCCCGCGTGGGGCGGGGGAGGGGCTGAAGGGCCCCCCCTGGAGTGAGGGGGGGTTGGGGGGGAACAAGGGTTTGGGGAAATAAACGGGGAAAATGGAGAGTTTGGTGGGTTTTTTTGGGGGGGGGGTTTAATGGGGGCAAAATGGCGGCGGGTGAAGCGCCTCAGGGGACAAAATGGCGGGAAAATCGCCTCAGGGGGAAAATGGCGGGAAAATCGCCTCAGGGGACAAAATGGCGGCAAAATCACCTCAGGGGGGAAATGGTGCCAAAATGGCCTCATTTTGGGTCAAAATGGCGGCAAAATGGTCTCAGGGGAAAATGGCGGCAAAATCACCTCAGGGTCAAAATGGCACCAAAATCGCCTCAGGGGGAAAATGGCGCCAAAATGGCCTCATTTTGGGTCAAAATGGCGCCAAAATCACCTCAGGGGAAAATGGCGGCAAAATCACCCCAGGGGGAAAATGGCGCCAAAATCGCCTCATTTTGGGTCAAAATGGCGGCAAAATCGCCTCAGGGGACAAAATGGCGGCCATGGGGGAACCAATTTTGGGGTTTTTAAGACTCAATTTCACGATGTAATAGAAGAAAATGTACAAAAAGTGACTGATGTGGGAAATATTGATAAATAGAGGGACCTCAAAATGGCCCCAAAATCACCTCGGTGCTCAACATGGCAGCTCCAATTTGGGGGGGTTTTAGCCTCAATTTTGTGAAATAATGGAGGGAAATGTACAAAAAGTGACTCATGTGGGAAATATTGGTAAATAGAACGACCCCAAAATGCCTCAAAATAGCCCCAAAATCACCTCAGGGTGAAAATGGCGCCAAAATCACCTCAGGGTTAAAATGGCAGCTCCAGGGGAACCAATTTTGGGGTTTTTAGCCTCAATTTCGTGATATAATGGAGGGAAGTGTTCGGAATCATTGAGTTTTGCACAAAAAAGTGACTGATGTGGGAATTATCAATAGACCGACCCCCAAAATGCCTCAAAATGGCCCCAAAATCACCTCAGGGAACAAAATGGCGCCAGAATCACCTCAGGGCTCAACATGGCAGCCCAAGTGGCACCAATTTTGCAGTTTTTAGCCTCAGTTTCATGCTAAAATGTAGGAAAACGTACAAAAAGCAACTGATGCGGGAATTATCAATAGAGCGACCCCCAAACTGCCTCAAAATGGCCCCAAAATCACCTCAGGGTGAAAATGGCGCCAAAATCACCTCAGGGCTCAAAATGGCGGCACCAGAATCACCTCAGGTGGGTGCAGGTGCTTTTCTTTTGCTTTTTAACGTTCTTTTCTTTTATTAATCTGTTTTCCAGCTTCTTTGTAGCTTCTGTGCTTTTACCTCTTATTTGTTTATTATCATTTGTTTCTCCCTTGTTTGTTTGAAGCCGTTTAGTTCCAACATTGCCTTAAGTTGCTTTTTATCACTCTGTTGACATTACTAACACATAAAATATTAACATATACATTACTAACAGGTTTTTTGGGCTGGTTGTTTCACAGAGGATTAAGTTGTTTATTTACAGGTGATTTATTAGTTGTTTGCAGGTCATTTAAGGTGGGTTGGTTGATGTTTTTCAAGCTTCATTAAGTTTATGTGTTTGCAGCTTCGTTAAGTTCGATTCACTTTGTTTTTAAGCTTCATTAAGTTTGCTTTAGGTTTTTCAAACTAGTTTTAGTTTAGGCCGTTTAATGTCGGTTAAGTTTGGTTTAGGTTGTTTAATGTCATTTTTTGAGGCTGATTCACATTGTTTGGATTTGGGGGGTTGTTTTTTGGGGGGTTCAGGGACCCTCAAAATGGCGGCGCCGGACGCCTGGGTCCCTTTGGAGGGTGGGGGGAATTAAAGGGCCCGGACGCCTGGGTCCCCCCCCAACAAATGTAATTTTCATCTTTTTATGGCTTTTATTGAAGAAATTTGTCCCGTCCCCCATTTTAGGGGACCCAGGCGTCCGGGCTCCGCCCACCCCTTGTCGCACTCTCGACCAATCAGCTGGAGGTTCCCGTGGTCCTTTAAGCTTCTGGGACCCTATAGAGATAGAGGTGAAAGGTTAAAGCGTGACAGCCGGACGCCTGGGTCCCTCCCGGACGCCTGGGTCCCTCCTGGACGCCTGGGTCCCTCCCGGACGCCTGGGTCCTCACCTGTGCGGTTCCACCAGCAGGGGGCGTTGTTCTGGCAGCTCCAGCGGCCCAACCCCCGACAGCATCTGGTAGAGGCGACAACCGGCCCCGCCCCTGCGGCCCGGACGCCTGGGTCCCTCCCGGACGCCTGGGTCCCTCCCAAACACCTGCGTCCCCTCCCGAACGCCTGGGTCCCCTCCCGAACGCCTGGGTCCCTCCCAACCACCTGGGTCCCCTCCTGGATGCCTGGGTGTCCCCCCTCCCAACACCTGGGTCAACTCCAGAAGCCCCACCCCTGCCCAGCTAAACCCCGCCCATTTACCTGAGCTCCGCCCTCTCTCCAAGCCCCACCCCTATCCAGCTAAACCCTGCCCACTCACCTGAGCTCCGCCCTCTCTCCAAGCCCCACCCCTGCCCAGCTAAACCCCGCCCACTCACCTGAGCTCCGCCCCCTCTCCAAGCCCCACCCCTGCCCAGCTAAACCCCGCCCACTCATCTGAGCTCCGCCCCCTCTCCAAGCCCTACCCCTGACCAGCTAAACCCCGCCCACTCATCTGAGCTCTGCCCTCTCTCCAAGCCCCACCCCTATCCAGCTAAACCCCGCCCACTCACCTGAGCTCCGCCCCCCGCAGCCTCCGCAGCGCCCCCTGCTGGGCGTCCCGCTGCCTCCTCAGCTCCTCCAGCTGCCGCCGCACCTGCGCCCGGACGCCTGGGTCCCCTCGCAGTGGGGGGAGGGAGGGACACACCCACCCATGGGGAGGGGAGACACCAGGATGCCTGGGTCCCCTTTTTTGGGGGGAGGGGGCTCACCTGTTGCCGTCTCTCCAGGGCCTCGTGCAGCTGCGCCTGCAGGTGCTGGGGAAGGGGGGGCAGAGACATGGGACCCCCCCCCAGCACCCGTAGACCCCCACCCTATAGACCCTTTAGCACCCATGGGACCCCCAACCCATAAACCCCCCAGCACCTATAGCCCTTCACCCTATAGACTCTTTAGCACCCATGGGACCCCCAGCACCCATGGGACCCCCAACCCATAGACCCCCCAGCACCTATAGACCCCCCCCCAACCCACACAGGACCCCCCAGCACCTCTGGGTGTGTGTTGTCCCCCCCAAATTCTCTCCCCCCCAATCCCCCCCATCCTCATGGGTGCCCCCCAGCACCCATGGGTGCCTCCCCCCCCCATTACCGTTGTCACCGCCTCCTGCAGCCACCTCCGCAGGCGCCGCCCCTCCCCCATTCGGGCGAGGGTGGGGGGCAGGGCCCCCCCCAGGGTCTCCAGGGCCCCCCCGTACCCCAACTTCAGCTCCCGCCAGCTGCTCCGCGCCTGCGCCTGCGCCGCGCCTGCAGGGACCCAGGCGTTCGGGGGGACCCAGGCGTTCGGGGGACGACCCAGGCGTTTGGGAGGGGACCCAGGAGTGCGGGAGGGACCCAGGAGTGCGGGAGGGACCCAGGAGTGCGGGAGGGGACCCAGGAGTGCGGGAGGGGACCCAGGAGTGCGGGAGGGGACCCAGGAGTGCGGGAGGGGACCCAGGAGTTCGGGGAGGGATCCTGGTGTTTGGGAGGGACCCAGGAGTTCAAGAGGGACCCAGGCGTTCGGGGGGGACCCAGGCGTTCGGGGGGGACTCACGCAGGTCGGGCAGGGCGGGGGGGGTGTCCGGGCACTGCAGAACCTGCAGGAGTCGCTGCAGCACCCGCAGCTGCGTCAGGAGCAGCTTCCGCTTCCGCCGTCTGTCCTGGGGGGCAAACCCGGGGGGGGTCAGGGGCAAATCTGGGGGGGGTCGGGGGGATTGTGGGGCAGCCGCGGGTCTCACCAGCAGATGCTCGACCAGGACTTGGGGGGGGACGTCCCCGTCCTCCCCCGGCGGGGACAGCGCGGCCTCCAGGGCCCCCAGCAGCCTGGGGACACGCGTGGAACATGAATGGGGACCCCCCCCCCCACCCAGGGATATGAATGGGGTCTGGGGGACCGTGGGAACGCGGCGCTTCCCGCGCGCGGGCTCACCCCCGCGCGCTCTCCAGTGGTCCCGCCATCGCCGCCGCTTCTTCCCGCGTCTCTTGGCTCCGCCCACCCCCCCCCCCCCGGCGGCCCTGGCCAATCAGCTACCGCTAACCGCCAGGCTCACCCCACCCGCCTCCTTGGATTGGTCGGTGACCAATCGCCGCGCGGCGCCGCAAAGGGGCAGCCAATGAGTGTACGCGTAGGGGTGTGGATGAACTCCGCCCACGCGTTGCCGTGGAGACGAGCGAGCGCGGGCTGGACGATATGGGGAGCTCTAATGTACCATATAGGTTCTATAGGGTCAGGGGACCTCTATAGGACCGAGAGGGTCCCTATAGGATCACGGGGGTCTCTATGGTGCCATATAGACTCCATGGGTCTCTAATGGGCCATATAGATTCTATAGGACCAGGGGGAAGCCTTAGAGATTGCAGGGAGTCCCTATGGGGCCATATAGATTCTATAGGGCTGAGGGTTCCTCTGGGGCCAGGGGGTCCCTATAGATTCTATAAAGACAGGTGGATCTCTATAGGGCCATAGGGGTCTCTATGGAGCCATATGGATTCTATAGGGTCCCCTCAAAGAAAATCACATGACACGTTTTCCCCCCAATTTCCCCCCAAATTCGAGGGGGGGCCTTTATTCCCCGCCCCTCCCCCCACAATCGGGGTGGCCCCTCCCCCAGTTTGGGGGGTTGGGGGGTGACCCCGCCCTCTTCCCCTCCCCCCTCATCGGCGCCGCCTCCGCACGAGGGTCCAACCATCTGGGGGGGGTGGGGAGGTCCCACACTCCATGGCCTGGGGGGGGAAATGATGTCATTGGTGAAGTCACCGATGACATCACCACCACCCCTTACCCCCCATGGGGGTCTCATCCCTGCACCCCCCATTTGGTGATGTCATCACTGCCCCCCCCACATGACATCATCACCAGATCCCTGACCATTTTGATGATATCACGATGACATCACCCCCCCCCCCGCTTTACCTCCTCCTCACTCTCCTCCTCCCCCTCCCTGGGGGGCGTGGCCATGTGAGGGGGCGTGTCCAGCGGGGTGGGCGGGGCTTGGCCATCCAGGCAGTGGGCAGAGCCAACCAGGCGGTGGGTGGGGTCATCCAGGTGGTGGGCGGAGTCATCCAGGGGGTGGGCGGAGTCATCCAGGGGGTGGGCGGTGGCCAGGGCGGCACGGAGGGCGGGGCCTCGTCGGGACAACGCCCCCAGCGCCTCCCCCACCCCCCTCGCGTCCCCCCGGCGCGCCCAGAGCGTCAGCAGCTCCCGGCTCACCTGCAGGGGGCGCTGCGTCAACTGGGGGGGCTGGGAGGGACTGGGATGGGACTGGGGGGGACTGGAGGGGGCTGAGAGGGACTGGGAAGGTCTGGGAGGAGGGTGGGAGGCTGCTGGGGCCATACTGGTTCATACTGGTCTATACTGGGAGTCACTGGAGGGTGCTGTGAGGGGACAAGTGTCATCAGAGGATGCTGATAGGACACTGGGGGGGTAACTGGGCTGTACTGGGAGGGGTCTGGGAGGCCACTGGTCCATACTGGTGTATACTGGGAGCCCACCTGCCGCAAGCTGCCGTCCTCCACGGCCGTGTCGAACTCATTGTCCATCACCTCGGCCAGAAACTCCTCCACCTCCTCCTCCTGCAGGTCCGCTGGGGGGTGGAGCCAAAAAAAGGGGCGTGGTCACCCCCACAAACCCCAGAAGGGACCCAGGCGTCCGGGGGGGGGGGGTAAAGGGAGGGGAATCCCCCAAAACTCACCATTTTGGGTAAAAAAGTCCTGCAGCGCTCCCGCCAACCAGGCGGCTTTTTCGGGGCTCTGGGGGCCCCCGAATCCCTGAGCTACTGCCAGCTGGGGGAGGGGCCAAAGGAGGACACGCCCCTTTCAGTGAGGCCCCACCCACTGTCCCCCAGAGGGGGTGGGGATGCCCTGGGGCTCCTCCCACTCCGTGGCTCCACCCCTTGTCCCCTCAGGGCCCTACACCCATGTTGCCCTGTGGCCCCGCCCCATGTGGCCCCGCCCCTTATTATCTCCCTATGACCCTGCCTCATGTGGCTCCACCCCCTGATTTTCTCCATGGCTCCGCCCCTTCCCCTATGGCTCCTCCCCCCATGTGGCTTCACCCCCTTGCTCCCCTACGGTTCTGCCCCCCATGACCCCACCCCATGTGGCCCCGCCCCTTGTTCTCTCCCTATGACCCCACCCCATGTGGCCCCGCCCCCTTATTCTTTCCATGACCCCTCCCCATGTGGCCCCACCCCCTTATTCTTTCCATGACCCCGCCCCCCTGTGGCCCCGCCCCTTATTATTTCCATTACCCCGCCCCCTTGTAATCTCTCCCTATGGCCCCGCCCCTTGTTTTCTCCATGACCCCGCCCCCCGTGGCCCCGCCCCCCTGTGGCCCCTTCCTCCCGTGGCCCCGCCCCCTCCGCTCTTCTTCCCCCGCTCCCCCGGGCGCTGCCGCTTCCCGCCTCGCGTCCCGTCCCCCCCCCCCGCCTCGATGTGTCCCCGGTTCCCCCCCCGCGGTGTCCCCCGTGCCCCCCCCGCTCCCCCCGCACCTGCAGCGCGGCCCATCCGCCCAGCACCGCCCGCACTCCCTGCGCGAACAGCCCTGGCTCCCCCAGCCCGCCCGCCGCCATCGCGGCGCCGCCGCAGCCCGCGCAGCCGAGCGCCGAGCGACCGAGCGGCACCGGGCGGGGCTGAGGGAAGGGGGCGTGGCCTCGGGGAGGACGGGGCGTGGCCTTGGGGTGGGCGGAGCGGACTACAGCTCCCGGCAGCCCGCGCGCGGCGGCGGCGGTCACGTGACGCGGGTGAGCGGGGAGGGGCGGGGGATGTATGGGGGATGTATAGGGGATGTGTGGGGGCTATAGGGAGCTACGGGGGCCCGTGGGGGGTGTAGGGGGTGGGGGGCATGTGGGGGCTATAGGGAGCGCGGGCACGCGGGGGATGCAGGGGCCATAGGGGCGTGTGGGGGCTATAGGTGATGGGGGGATGTATAGGGGGTGAGGGGATGTATAGGGGCTATAGGGGGCGGGGGGGGGCTATGGGGGCTTTAGAGTTGTGGGGGGACGTGGGGGCTATAGGGGCTTTAAGTGTGTATGGGGGCTATGGGGGATGTATAGGAGGTGGGGGCTTAATGAATTCCACCAAATTAATCAGCCCCTCTCCTAATTAATTAACACACTCCCCACTAATTACATCCCCTTAACGATGCCTCTTTGCCCCCCCCCACAGGTCCCCCTATAGGGGGCGGGTGACACTGGGGGGGGGACACGACATCCCCCCAAAATCCACCCCCGGACGCCTGGGTCCCCCTCCGGACACCTGGGTCCCCCTCCGGACGCCTGGGTCCCCCCCCCCGGACGCCTGGGTCCCCCCCCGGACGCCTGGGTCCCCCCCCCCAGACACCGGGGTTCCCCCCACCCCCATCCCATAAAGTCCCCAAATTCCCCCCGTGGTGCCCTTGTTATTTTGGGTGGGGACCCCCCAAAATTACGGGTAATTGAGGGTGGGGTGACCCCAAAATCAACAGGGGGGGGAACCCCAACCATGGGGGACCCCAACGTCCCCGCGTCCCCCCCCAAAACCGCTTCGTCCGCAAGAGCCTGGAGCCGTTGGCCAACGACGACGATGAAGAGGAACCACCCACCGGCGGCGGGAAAACGGGCAAATTCGGGGAAAACGCGGAGTTTCGGGGGGATTTGGGGGGTCGGGGGGACCCCAAAGCTGGGGGGGAGGAGGAGGAGGAGGAGATGAAGGCCGTGGCCACGTCGCCGGGGGGACGGTTCCTCAAGTTCGACGTGGAGTTGGGTCGAGGAGCCTTCAAAAGCGTCTTCAAGGGCTTCGACACCGACACGTGGGTGGAGGTCGCGTGGTGCGAGTTGCAGGTGAGCCCCCAAATTTGGGGGGGAAGGGGGAAAAATGGGGCGCGGGGTGAGGAGACCCCAAAATGAGGCGTGAGGGGGAGGGTTGGGGTGTAGAAATTGGCTTTTGAGCCTCTTCCACAGTCAAGGACACCCCAAAGTTCGTCATCAACCCAACAGTTGGTCCCTCAATTTGGTCTTGAACCTCTTAGATAGTCAATGACACCCCAAAATTCATCATCAATCCAATGGCTGGTCCCTCAAATTGGTCTTGAACCTCTTATGAAGTTAATGACACCCCAAAATTCATCACCAACCCAATGGTTGGTCCCTCAAATTGCTCTTGAACCTCTTACATAGTCAATGACACCCCAAAATTCATCATCAATCCAATGGTTGGTCCCTCAAATTGCTCTTGAACCTCTTACATAGTCAATGACACCCCAAAATTCATCATCAACCCAATGGTTGCTCCCTTAAATACATCTTGAACAACTTCTGAAGTCAATGACACCCCAAAATTGATCATCAATGCAATGGTTGGTCCCTCAAATTGATCTTGAGCCTCTTCCAACATCAAGAAGACCCAAAAACTCATCATCAAACCAAATTTTGGTCCCTCAAATTGATCTTGAGCTTCTTCTGAAGTCAATGACACCCCAAAATTCATCATCAACCCAACGGTTGCTCCCTTAAATCCATCTTGAACAACTTCTGAAGTCAATGACACCCCAAAATTCATCATCATCCCATTGGCTGGTCCCTCAAATTGATCTTGAACCCAATGGTTGGTCCCTCAAATTGATCTTGAGCCTCTTCCAACATCAAGAAGACCCAAAGACTCATCATCAAACCAAATTTTGGTCCCTCAAATTGATCTTGAGCTTCTTCTAAAGTCAATGGCACCCCAAAATCCATCTTGAACCCAACAGTTGGTCCCTCAAATGGATCTTGAACCTCTTAGATAGTCAAGGACACCCCAAAATTCATCATCAACCCAGCAGTTGGTCCCTCAAGTTGATCTTGAACCTCTTACAGAGTCAATGACACCCCAAAATTCATCATCAACCCAACGGTTGGTCCCTCAAATTGATCTTGAACCCAATGGTTGGTCCCTCAAATGGATCTTGAACCTCTTAGATAGTCAAGGACACCCCAAAATTCATCATCAACCCAACGGTTGGTCCCTTGAATTGATCTTGAGCTTCTTCTGAAGTCAATGACACCCCAAAAATCATCATCAACCCAATGGTTGCTCCCTTAAATCCATCTTGAACAACTTCTGAAGTCAACGACACCCCAAAATTCATCACCAACCCAACCTTTGGTCCCTCAAATTGACCTTCAACCTCACGTTCCCCTCCCCAAACCCCCCAAATTTCTCCCTTTGCCCCCAAACTCACCCCCTAACAACGCGTCCCCCCCCAGGACCGCAAGCTGAGCAAGGCGGAGCAGCAGCGCTTCAAGGAGGAGGCCGAGATGCTGAAGGGGCTCCAGCACCCCAACATCGTGCGCTTCTACGACTCCTGGGAGTCCACCCTCAAGGGCAAGAAATGCATCGTCCTCGTCACCGAGCTCATGACCTCGGGCACCCTCAAGACGTAGGTGACGCCGCGGGGCGGCGGGGTGACCACCCCGTGGGTTATTGTCACCACCTCGTGGGTTGTTTCCACCACTCTATGGGTTATTGTCACCAGTGGGTCGTTGTCACCACCCCATGGGTTATTGTCACCACCTTGTGGGTTGTTTCCACCACCTCGTGGGTTGTTTCCACCACTCTATGGGTTATTGTCACCACCTTGTGGGTTGTTTCCACCACTCTATGGGTTATTGTCACCACCTTGTGGGTTGTTTCCACCACCCTGTGGGTTATTGTCACCAGTGGGTCGTTGTCACCACCCCATGGGTTATTGTCACCACCTTGTGGGTTGTTTCCACCACTCTATGGGTTATTGTCACCACCTCGTGGGTTGTTTCCACCACTCTATGGGTTATTGTCACCAGTGGGTCGTTGTCACCACCCCATGGGTTATTGTCACCACCTCGTGGGTTGTTTCCACCACTCTATGGGTTATTGTCACCAGTGGGTCGTTGTCACCACCCCATGGGTTATTGTCACCACCTTGTGGGTTGTTTCCACCACTCTATGGGTTATTGTCACCAGTGGGTCGTTGTCACCACCCCATGGGTTATTGTCACCACCTCGTGGGTTGTTTCCACCACTCTATGGGTTATTGTCACCAGTGGGTCGTTGTCACCACCCCATGGGTTATTGTCACCACCTTGTGGGTTGTTTCCACCACCCCATGGGTTATTGTCACCACCTTGTGGGTTGTTTCCACCACCTTGTGGGTTGTTTCCACCACCCCGTGGGTTATTGTCACCACCTCGTGGGTTGTTTCCACCACTCTGTGGGTTATTGTCACCAGTGGGTCGTTGTCACCACCCCATGGGTTATTGTCACCACCTCGTGGGTTGTTTCCACCACTCTATGGGTTCTTGTCACCAGTGGGTCGTTGTCACCACCCCATGGGTTATTGTCACCACCTTGTGGGTTGTTTCCACCACC
The DNA here is from genome assembly GCF_964273445.1 of Streptopelia decaocto. Taxonomy (NCBI): domain Eukaryota; kingdom Metazoa; phylum Chordata; class Aves; order Columbiformes; family Columbidae; genus Streptopelia; species Streptopelia decaocto. The sequence goes on from NW_028116072.1 coordinate 59,057, forward strand.
CTGTGGGTTATTGTCACCACCTCGTGGGTTGTTTCCACCACCCTGTGGGTTATTGTCACCAGTGGGTCGTTGTCACCACCCCATGGGTTATTGTCACCACCTTGTGGGTTGTTTCCACCACTCTATGGGTTATTGTCACCACCTTGTGGGTTGTTTCCACCACTCTATGGGTTATTGTCACCACCTCGTGGGTTGTTATGACCACCCTATGGGTTATTGTCACCAGTGGGTCGTTGTCACCACCCCATGGGTTATTGTCACCACCTCGTGGGTTGTTTCCACCACTCTATGGGTTATTGTCACCACCTTGTGGGTTGTTTCCACCACCCTGTGGGTTATTGTCACGCCACGGGGTGGCACCCGGAGGAGAAGAAACGCCGACGTCTCCATGGGTTCCCACCACGCCGTAGGTATCTCAAGAGGTTCAAGGTGATGAAGCCCAAGGTGTTGCGGAGCTGGTGCCGGCAGATCCTGAAGGGGCTGCAGTTCCTGCACACGCGCACGCCGCCCATCATCCACCGCGACCTCAAGTGCGACAACATCTTCATCACCGGCCCCACCGGCTCGGTGAAGATCGGCGACCTGGGCCTGGCCACCTTGATGCGGACGTCGTTCGCCAAGAGCGTCATCGGTGAGCGGCCGGCGGTGGCGCTCGCGGTGACCAATCAACGGGGGTTGTCACCAGTGGGTTGTTGGCGCCGCCCTGTGGGTTGTTGGCGCCACCCCGCGGGTTGTTGTCACCACCCTGTGGGTTGTCAGCAGTGGGTTGTTGTCACCATCCTGTGGATATTGTCACCAGTGGGTTGTTGTCACCACCCCGTGGGTTGTTGTCACCATCCTGTGGGTTGTTGTCACCAGTGGGTTGTTTTCACCACCCTGTGGATATTGTCACCCATGGGTTGTTGTCACCACCCCATGGGTTACTGTCACCAGTGGGTCGTTGTCACCACCCCATGGGTTATTGTCACCACCTCGTGGGTTGTTTCCACCACTCAATGGGTTGTCGTCGCCAGTGGGTTGTTTTCACCATCCCACGGGTTGTTGTCACCACCCTGTGGGTTGTCACCAGTGGGTTATTGTCACCAGTGGGTTATTGTCACCACCCCATGGGTCATTTTCACCAACCTACGGGTTGCTGTCACCACCCTATGGGTTATTGTCACCAGTGGGTTGTTGCCACCACCCTGTGGGTTATTGTCACCACCCCATGTATTGTTATGACCATGCCATGGGTTATTGTCACCACCTTGTGGGTTGTTTCCACCACTCTATGGGTTATTGTCACCAGTGGGTCATTGCCACCACCCCGTGGATTGTTGTCACCACCCCACGGGTTATTGTCACCACCCCGTGGATTGTTACGACCACCCCATGGGTTATTGTCACCACCTCGTGGGTTGTTTCCACCACTCTATGGGTTATTGTCACCAGTGGGTTGTGGGTTGTTTTTACCACCCTGTGGGTTGTTGTCACCAGTGGGCTGTTGTCACCAGTGGGTTATTGTCACCACCCCATGGGTTATTTTCACCAACCCGCGGGTTGCTGTCACCACCCCATGGGTTATTGTCACCATCTCGGGGGTTGTTTCCACCACTCTATGGGTTATTGTCACCAGTGGGTCGTTGTCACCACCCTGTGGGTTATTGTCACCACCCCATGGGTTGTTTCCACCACCCTGTGGGTTATTGTCACCACCTCGGGGGTCGTTGCCACCACCCTGTGGGTTACTGTCACCCGCGGGCCGTTGCCGCCCGCAGGGACGCCGGAGTTCATGGCTCCCGAGATGTACGAGGAGCGTTACGACGCGTCGGTGGACGTCTACGCCTTCGGGATGTGCATGTTGGAGATGGGCACCTCCGAGTACCCCTACGCCGAGTGCCGCAACGCCGCGCAGATCTACCGCAAAGTCACCAGCGTGGGTACCGCGCGGCTCCGGCTGCGGCTGCGGCTGCGGCGCCGGGTCAGCACCCTCCTCCTCCTCCTCCTCCTCCTCGCAGGGCATCAAACCCGCCAGCTTCGAGAAGGTGACGGACCCCGAGGTGAAGGAGATCATCGAGGGCTGCATCCGGCAGAACAAGGACGAGAGGTGCCAGCGGGGTCCTGGGGCATCTGGGGACATTTTGGACAATTTAGGGAAAATTGGGAAATTTTGGAAAATTTTGGGAAAATTGGGAAATTAGGAAAATCTGGGAAAATTGGGAAATTAGGAAAATTTGGGAAAATTTAGGAAATTTTTCCAAAATTTTCGCAAATTTTCCCAAATTTCCTAAATTCTCCCAAATTTTCCCAAATTGGGAAATTTAGGACAATTTTGGGAAAATTGGGAAATTTAGGAAAATTTTGGGAAAATTGGGAAATTTGGGAAAATTGGGAAATTTTGGAAAATTTAGGAAATTTGGGAAAATTTTGGAAAAATTGGGAAAATTCAGGAAATTTGGGAAAATTTTGGAAAAATTGGGAAATTTAGGAAAAATTGGGAAATTTAGGAAAATTTTGGGAAAATTCAGGGAAAATTGGGAAATTAGGAAAAATTTGGAAAAAATGGGAAATTAGGAAAATTTTGGAAAAATTTGGAAATTTAGGAAAATTTTGGGAAAATTGGGAAATTTTGGAAAAAATGGGAAATTTAGGAAAATTTTGGACAGTTCAGGGAAAATTGGGAAATTTTGGAAAAAATGGGAAAAAATGGGAAATTAGGAAAATTTTGGAAAAATTTGGAAATTTGGGAAAATTTTGGAAAAATTGGGAAATTTAGGAAAATTTTGGAAAATTCAGGAAAAAATGGGAAATTCTGGAAAATTTTGGGAAAAATTGGGAAATTAGGAAAATTTTGGAAATTTGGGAAAATTTCGGAAAAATTGGGAAATTTTGGAAAAATGGGGAAATTTAGGAAAATTTTGGAAAATTCAGGAAAAATTGGGAAATTTTGGAAAATTTTGGGAAAAATTGGGAAATTTTGGAAAATTTAGGAAAAATTGGGAAATTTAGGAAAATTTTGGAAATTTAGAAAAATTTTGGAAAATTTAGGAAACCTAGGAAAATTCTGGAAAATTCTGTAAAAATTTTAAACCTCCAAATTCTCTATTTTAAAGCTCCAAATTCTGTATTTTAAAGCTCTGAATTCTCTATTTTAAAGCTCAAAATCCTCTATTTTAAACCTCCAAATTCTCCATTTTAAATTCAAATTCTCTATTTTAAATCTCAGAATTCTCTATTTTAAGGCTCCAAATTCTATATTATTTTAAGGGTCCAAATTCTCTATTTTAAAGCTCAAAAATCTCTATTTTAACCCCCCAAATTCTCTATTTTAAAGCTCCAAATTCTGTATTTTAAGGCTCCAAATTCTCTATTTTAAGGGTCCAAATTCTGTATTTTAAAGCTCACAATTCTGTACTTTAAAACTCACAATTCTCTATTTTAAAGCTCCAAATTCTCCATTTTAAACCTCAAAATCCTCAATGTTAAACCTCAAAATCCTCTATTTCAAACCTCCAAACTCTCCATTTTAAACCTCAAAATCCTCAATGTTAAACCTCAAAATTCTCCATTTTAAACCTCCAAACTCTCTATTTTAAATCTCCAAATCTCCAAATCCAAAGCTGGTTTTAAGGCCCGAAGGGCACGTTGGTGGCTCCATCGCCCACTCGGCGCCCGCTGTCCCCAGGCTGTCCATCCGCGACCTGCTGGGCCACGTGTTCTTCTCGGAGGACACGGGGCTGCGCGTGGCGCTGGCCGAGCCCGACCGGGGCGACGGAGCCGCCCTGGCGCTGCGCCTCTGGGTGGAGGACCCCAGGAAGCTCAAGGGCAAGCACAAGGACAACGAGGCCATCGAGTTCAAGTTCAACCTGGACGTCGACGTCCCCGAGGAGGTGGCCATGGAGATGGTGAGACGCGAATACGGCGCGGGATGGGGGTTCCGGTGGGTTTGGGGCTCAACGAGGTTGAGGAACCTTCAAAGTTCATCTTGAACCCAACAGCTGGTCCCTCAAATTGGTCTTGAGCCTCTTCCAAAGCCAAGGACACCCCAAAGTTCATCTTGAAGCCAACAGTTGGTCCCTCAAATTGGCCTTGAACCTCTTAAAAAGACAAGGACACCCCAAAATTCATCTTGAAGCCAACAGTTGGTCCCTCAAATTGGTCTTGAACCCCATAAAAAACCGAGAACACCCCAAAATTCATCTTGAACCCAATGGTTGGTCCCTCAAATTGGCCTTGAACCTCTTAAAAAGCCAAGAACACCCCAAAATTCATCTTGAACCCAATGGTTGGTCCCTCAAATTGGTCTTGAACCCCATAAAAAGCCAAGGACACCCCAAAATTCACCACCAACCCAATAGTTGGTCCCTCAAATTGATCTTGAGCCTCTTCCAAAGCCAAGGACACCCCAAAATTCATCTTAAACCCAATGGTTGGTCCCTCAAATTGGTCTTGAACCCAATGGTTGGTCCCTCAAATTGATCTTGAGCCTCTTCCAAAGCCAAGGACACCCCAAAATTCATCTTGAACCCAATGGTTGGTCCCTCAAATTGATCTTGAGCCTCTTCCAAAGCCAAGGACACCCCAAAATTCATCTTGAAGCCAACAGTTGGTCCCTCAAATTGATTTTGAACCCCATAAAAAACCAAGAACACCCCAAAGTTCATCTTGAACCCAACGGTCAGTCCATCAAATTGACCTTGAAGCTCTTCCAAAGCCAAGAACATCCCAAAGTTCATCTTGAACCCAACAGTTGATCCATCAAATTGGTCTTGAAGCCCTTAACAAGCCAAGGACACCCCAAAATTCATCATCAGCCCTCATGTGGGTCCCTCACGTTGCCGGGCCCCCCCGTATTTGCCCTCCCGACCCAGGTGAAGTCGGGGTTCTTCCACGAGAGCGACTCCAAAGCCGTGGCCAAATCCATCCGCGACCGCCTGACCCTGGTGAGGAAGATGAGGGAGAAGAACCGAGCGCGACGTGACACCGAGGACCCCGAGGGCGACCAGCGGGGCCACCAACCGCCGGGACGTCCCCCCGGTGAGACCCCGTCCCCAAAACGTCACCTCCCCGCCCCGCCAACTCGCTCATCGTTGGGTTGTTCCTCAACAGTGGATGAGAACGGGGCCACCGCCGATGTCACCGAGGCCGCCGCGCAGGTTGGGGGTGGTGGCTTGGGGACGGCGGGACCCCCCCGAGATGGGACGTCGGGGGACGTCAGCGGAGGTGCCACCACCGCGGTGGGCGATGGGGAGATGATGGGGGTCGGGGTGATGTGGGGACAGGGGGTGGTGGCGCCTGGGGCGCCGGGGACGGGGGTGGCACCAGCCCTGGAGATGGCACCGGCCTTGGAGGTGCCACCACCAGCTGAGATGCCACCAGGTGCAGAGGTGCCACCCACCCTGGAGATGCCACCAGCCATGGAGATGCCACCGTGGCCATTGATGCCACCAGCTCTGGGGATGCCACCAGCTCCAGAGATGCCACCAGCAGCCCTTGTGATGCCACCAGCTCAAGAGATGCCACCAAGCATGATGGTGCCACCTCCGTCTGAGATGCCACCTGCTCCAGGGATGCCACCAGCCATGGGGCTGTCACCAGCACAAGGGGTGGCAGCTCTGTCTGTGATGCCACCAGCCATGGAGATGCCACCAGCCCCAATGATGCCACCAGCCCCAATGATGCCACCAACCCAAGAGATGCCACCAACCCTGGTGATGCCACCAGCCCCAGTGATGCCACCAGCCCAAGAGATGCCACCAACCCTGGTGGTGCCACCTCCATCCATGATGCCACCAGCCCCAGTGATGCCACCAGCCCAAGAGATGCCACCAACCCTGGTGGTGCCACCTCCATCCATGATGCCACCAGCCCCAGTGATGCCACCAGCCCAAGAGATGCCACCAACCCTGGTGGTGCCACCTCCATCCATGATGCCACCAGCCCCAGTGATGCCACCAGCCCAAGAGATGCCACCAACCCTGGTGGTGCCACCTCCATCCATGATGCCACCAGCCCCAGTGATGCCACCAGCCCAAGAGATGCCACCAACCCTGGTGGTGCCACCTCCATCCATGATGCCACCAGCTCCAGGGATGTCACCAGTCCCAGTGATGCCACCTCCATCCATGATGCCACCAACCATGGTGGTGCCACCAGCCCCAGGGTTGTCACCAGCCCCAGTGATGCCACCTCCATCCATGATGCCACCAACCATGGTGGTGCCACCAGCCCCAGGGTTGTCACCAGCCCCAGGGATGTCACCAGCTCCAGTGATGCCACCTCCATCTGAGATGCCACCAGCCCAAGAGATGCCACCAACTCTGGTGGTGCCACCTCCATCCGTGATGCCATCAACCATGGTGGTGCCACCAGCCCCAGGGATGTCACCAGCCCCAGGGATGTCACCAGCTCCAGTGATGCCACCTCCATCCGAGATGCCACCAACCATGATGGTGCCACCTCCATCCATGATGCCACCAACCCCAGTGATGCCACCAACCTCAGTGATGCCACCAACCCCAGGGATGCCACCCCCCACCGAACCCCCAGACCCCATGTCCCACCTCCACGTCCCCGAGGCCACCACCATTGTCCCCGAGGCCACCGCCGTTGTCCCCGACGCCAAACCCGAGCGCTGCCGACTACGCCGCCCGTCCTGCCCGCGCCCCGAGAAGGTTCCTCGCTTCCAACTCACCGTCCTCCAGGTGGGAGGGGACAATTTGGGAGGGTGGGGACACTTTGGGGAGGGGACACGTGGTGACGCCCCATAACTCATGTCCCCAACCCCATAGGTCTCGTCCCCCGGGGACAACACGGTCGAGTGTCAACTGGAGACCCACGACAGCAAGATGGTGACATTCAAGTTCGACGCCGATGGGGACGCCCCTGAGGACATCGCGTGTTACATGGTGACACCCCCGTGTCCCCGAAGCCCAAAACTCCTCCCCCTGCCCCCAAACCCCGCCCACAATTAATGTCACCCCCCCCCCAAACTTGTCCCCGTGAAGGTTGAGGACAACTTCGTGCTGGAGGCCGAGCGGGAGAAGTTCGTGGAGGAGCTCAAGGCCATTGTCACCCGGGCAAGGGGGCTCCTCGGTGGCCCCCACGTGGACACCCAGGTGCCACACCCACCCCCGGACGCCTGGGTCCCTTCCCCACCTCCATGTGTGTGTGTCCCCACCCCGGACGCCTGGGTCCCTTCCCCACCTCCATGTGTGTGTGTCCCCACCCCGGACGCCTGGGTCCCTTCCCCACCTCCATGTGAGTGTGTCCCCCCACCCCCGGACGCCTGGGTCCACAATTTGACCATGTCCCCCCCATGTGTCTCCTTGTAGGTGGCACCTTCGGAGCAAGTTGGTGGCGGTGAGTGGTGACAGGTGGGGCGGGGTGGCCACGCCCACTCTGACCCCGCCCACCCTGACCCCGCCCCCCTCCCCCTCCCCAGAATGTCCCCCCCAGTTGTCACCTGTGGGGCGCTGGAGGTTTTGTATCAACCAGACCATCAGGAACCGCGATGTCACCGGTGGGTCACCTGAAAAGGGGACACGGGGACACTGGTGTCACCTCCCCCACGTGGAGGGGACGCTGGTGTCACCTCCCCCATGTGGTGGTGGCATCTCCTTGTAGGTCCTGGGGGACCCCAACCCACCCAGAGGACCTTGGGGACATCGCATGGTGGTGACGTCCCTGAAGGACCAGGGACGGTTGTCACCGGTCCCCAAGAACCTGCTGCCCCTGGAGGACAAGAGGCGATTGTCCCCAAACCCGGTGACCTGGGTGGCCCTCAAGACCAGGAGACCATTGTCCCCAAACCCGGTGACCTGGATGCACCCAAGGGACAAGAGACAATTGTCCCCGAAGCCCAAGAGCTTGGTGGCCCTGGGGGACAGGAGATGATTGTCCCCAAAGCCTGTGACCAGGGGACAATTGTCACCAGCTCTGGGGAGCAGGAGGGACCTGCCCAACCCGATGTCCTTGTCCCCAAAGCTCAAGAGCTCGATGGCCACCAAGGAGCAGAGACCGTTGTCCCCAAAGCTCAGGGACAAGGGACAATTGTCACCGGAGCTGGGGAGCAGGACACCCCCACAGGACCAGAGGTGACTGTCCCCAACCCCAGGACATGGTGTCCCCAAACCTTGATGTCCCCAACCCCAAGACCTTGATACCCCCAACCCTCGTTGTCCCCAAGTCCCCGGTGTCCCCCCCATTTTTTGGGGTGCCACTGCCCCCCTTACCCCTCCTTTCCACAGGTGCCCCCCCCGGCCTGTCCCTGTCCCCCACCCGGTGACAAGAGAGCATGGGGCCGCCGGATCCGCCGCTGGGCCCAGCGCCTGCGCCTGCCCCCCCCCGCCATGGGGAGCCCCCCCAGAACAGGTACTGTCACCCCCCCATTTATAGCCCCCCCATTTGTAGCCCCCCCCATTTTATCCCATTTTTATTCCCCATTTATAGCCCCCCCATTTTATCCCATTTTTATTCCCCATTTATAGCCCCCCCATTTTATCCCATTTTTATCCCCCATTTATAGCCCCCCCATTTCTAACCCCCCATTCATCACCCCCATTTAGCCCCCCTCATTTATAGCCCCCCCATTTTTACCCTCCCATTTATCACCCCCACCTTCCACCCCCCCCCCCCAACTCACACCCTGTGTCCCCCCCCAATAGGGGACACGGCGGAACTCGGGGACCCCCCCCAGCACTGCCAGGTGGGTTTTTGGGGGCACCCCCCCCCCCCCCCCACCCAGGGACTCCAAATCCCCCCCATTTAATATTTATCCCCCCCCCCCAGCCTCTAACGACACCCGAACCGAGCGCCCCCCCCCGAACCGAATGGGGGGACCCCAGTTCGGAAAGCGAAAGCGGGGGGGGAATTTGGGGTCCCCCCCACCCCCCAGGGGCTCCCCCCCGCCGCGCCCCCCCGCCCGGGTCCCCATCGTCCCCCATGAGCAGCGACGGGGACACGGACCCTGAAGATGAAGATTTACGGGCGGAATTACGCAAATTACGGGAAAAGTAAGTTTGGGGGGGTGGCGGGGGGGTTGGGGGGGTCCCTAATTTTGGGGGACCCCCCCCTTGAACCCCCAAAACCCCCCAAAAAGGCACATTCGGGAGGTGGTGACGTTACGGGCGCAGCAGGACCAGGAGCTGCGGGAACTTCAGGGGCGGCTGCACACCCGGAGAAACCCCCAAAATGGGGGAGACCCCCCAAAGTATGGGGGGGAACCCCCAGGGGGATTGTGGGGAGCCGGGGGTCCCCACGACGGCTTCGGGGGGTCAAGGGAAGAGGACAGGGACGGGGAGCGAATGGAACAGGTTGGGGGGGAAAGGGGGATTTGGGGGTTTCAGGGGGCGTTTGGGGGTGTCTGTGGGCTGGGGAGGGGGGTTGGGGTCTAAATAGGGGATTTGGGGGTGCAGGGAGGGTTTTGGGGTGTAAAGGGGGGATTTGGGGGTTCAAGGAGGGGTTTTGGGGTGTCCCATGGTTTGGGGAAGGGGATTTTTGGGGTGTAAAGGGGGAATATTGGGGTTCAAGGGGGGTTTAGGGGGTGCAAAAGGGGGTATTGGGGGTCTGGGAAGGTGATTTTGGGGGTAAGGGAGGTTTTGGGGTTCAGGGAGGGGTTTTGGGGTGTAATGTGGGGGGTTTGGGGGTTTCCCATGGTTCGGGGAGTGGGATTTGGGGTGTAAAGGGGGGAATTTGGGGTTCAAGGAGGAGTTTTGGGGGTTTTGAGGTCCTGCATGGTTTGCGGGGGGGATTTAGAGGCATAAAAGGGGGATTTAGGGGCATGGGGATTAAGATTTTAGGTACACCGGACTTTAGGACCCCCCCACCCCCGGACGCCTGGGTTCCCTCTCCCAGCCCCCCCAAACCCCCCGGCCCCCCAAAAGAAGGGACTGTTCACCCCCGACCTGCACCGGCTGGTGGACGAATGGGCGCAGGATACGGCCCGAGCGCAGGTGAATTTGGGGGACCCCCCCGAACCCCCTTTTCTTATAGGGCACGTTGGGGGGGTCCCTAATACTTAAAACCCCCCTTTTTCCCCAAAAAAAACCCCACAGGGCACCTCGTCGTGGGTGACGACCCTGCGCAGCGTCCGTGTGAACCCCCAAATTGGGGGGGGACCCCCCGAAAAGCGACCCCCATGGGAGGGGCTGTCCCTTCCCCCCCCGGACCCTAAAATGGCTGCACTGGCCCAAATTCCCCTCGTTTGCCCCAAAATTCCTCGGGTTTGGGTCATGTCCCCCCCTTAGAACCCACTTGTGGGGTGACCCCGCTTTTCAGCTCCAAAATCACCTTGTTTCAACCCCAAAATTGCCCCATTTCACCCCAAAATGCCCTTTTTGGAGCTTTCCCGCCTTTTTTCACCCCTCCATGAGGTAAATCCCTTTTCAGCTCCAAAATCTTCTCATTTCACCCCAAAATGCCCCTTTTTTGGGTGTTCCTGCCTTTTTTCACCCCTCCATGAGGTAAACTCCCATTTCAGCCCCAAAATCTCCTCATTTCACCCCAAAAATGCCCTTTTTTGGTGTTCCCGCCTTTTTTCTCCCCTCCATGAGGTAAACTCCCATTTCAGCCCAAAATCTCCCCATATTCCCCCCAAATTGCCCCATTTCACCCCAAAACGCCCTTTTTGGAGCTTTCCGCCTTTTTCCACCCCTCCATGAGCTAAACTCCCATTTCAGCCCCAAATCGCCTCATTCACCCCAAAATGCCCTTTTTGGCTGTTCCCGCCTTTTTTCACCCCTCCATGAGGTAAATCCCCTTTTCAGCCGCAAAATCACCTCATTTCCCCCAAAATCACCTCATTTCACCCCCAAATGCCCTTTTTTGGCTGTTCCCGCCTTTTTTCACCCCTCCATGAGGTAAATCCCCTTTTTAGACCCAAAATCTCCTAATTTCCCCCCAAAATCACCTCATTTCACCCCCAAATGCCCTTTTTTGGGTGTTCCCGCCTTTTTTCTCCTCTCCATGAGGTAAACTCCAATTTCAGCCCCAAAATCTCCCCATATTCCCCCCAAATTGCCCCATTTCACCCCAAAATGCCCTTTTTGGGAGCTTTCCCACCTTTTTCCACCCCTCCATGAGCGAAACTCCCATTTCAGCCCCCAAATCGCCTAATTTCACCCCAAAATGCCTTTTTTGGCCGTTCCCGCCTTTTTTCACCCCTCCATGCGGTAAATCCCCTTTTCAGCCCCAAAATCACCTCATTTCACCCCAAAACGCCCTTTTTGGAGCTTTCCCGCCTTTTTCACCCCTCCATGAGTAAGCTCTCATTTCAGCCCAAAATCTCCTCATTTCCCCCCAAAATCTCCTCATTTCCCCCCAAAATGCCCTTTTTGGAGCTTTCCCGCCTTTTTTCACCCCTCCGTGAGGTAAATCCCCTTTTCAGCCACAAAATCACCTCATTTCACCCCAAAATGTCCTTTTTTGGCTGTTCCCGCCTTTTTCACCCCTCCATGAGGTAAATCCCCTTTTCAGCCCCCAAATCGCCTCATTTCACCCAAAACACCCTTTTTTGGCCCATTCACCCTTTTTCACCCCCCGCATGAGGCAACCGCAGTTTTTAGCCCCAAAATGGGCACATTTCACCCCAAAACGCCACCACTTGAACTCCAAGCCCTCACTCACCCCTTTACTTGCTCCCAAAATCCCCGTTTCTTACCCCAAACCCACTCGGAGCCCCCAAACCGCTGTGTTTCGCCCCAAACCCCCCTGCATGCCTGGAATTCCTTTTAACACAGCCTGGCAAAGGGGACCTGGCCGTACTGGTGTCACTTGTCCCCTCATACTGGTCGTACTGGTGCCACTGCCCCTCCTCTACTTCCCCCTCCTCTCCCCAGCCCAATTTTGGGTAATTTCTTTGTGTTTTCCGCTCATCTACCTCACCTCTTCACCAGCCAGCGAGCTTTGGGGGTGAATTCCGTGTGTTCGGGGCCGGGGCGTTTAATTTATTTCTTTTTTTTTTTTTTTTTTTTTTGTAAATTATTATAAAGTGCGAAAAAAAGCCCAAAGTAGAGAAATAAAATCGTTGGGGGGGGCAGAGGGGGGGCGCCACACCTAAGATGGCCGCCGCGCTCGCCACTCCAGATGGCGGCGCTTCCATTGACCGCCTATGGGGAGGAGCGAGGACGCGCCCTTCCCAAGATGGCGCCCGGCGACCTTCCCAAGATGGCGGCGCTTCCATTGCCTGCCTATGGGGTGGCGCGAGGACGCGCCCTTCCCAAGATGGCGCCCGGCGACCTTCCCAAGATGGCGGCGCTTCCATTGCCTGCCTATGGGGTGGCGCGAGGACGCGCCCTTCCCAAGATGGCGCCCGGCGACCTTCCCAAGATGGCGGCGCGGCGCGGTCAAAATGGCGCCTGAGCCCCGCCCTCTCCCCCGTCCCCCCCCTTCTCGTTTCCGCGTTTGAATAAAACTTTATCGGGTGACCGGAGCCGGGCAGGAGCCGCGGCGGCGGCGGCGGCACCGAGGCCGGGCCGGGCCCGGGCGGCGGTAACCGGGAGGTGGCGGTGGAACGGCCGGGAAAGGCCTCAGGCCCGGCCGGGGGCGCCTGCGGCCTAGTCGGGAGGTGGCGGTGGGGGACGCGCAGGCCTCGCGGGGAGCCCGCGGCCTTGTAGGCCTCAAGGCGGGGGGCACTGGGACCCTATAGGCTCTATAGGGGGGGAGGGACCCTATAGAGTGGGGCTGGAGCCCTGTAGACCGTTTGCGGGGAGCCCCGGGGCCCTGTAGGCTCTTGGGGCCCTATAGGCCCCTTTTTGGGGCCCTATAGGCCTTTGTGGGAGGGATCCCAGGGACCTATAGACTCTTTTGGGGGTGTCGTAGGGCCCTATAGAGCAAGGGAGGCCCTGTAAGCATTTGGGTGAGGCTGTACGAGGGATCTATAGGCTCTTTTTGGGGTGTCACAGGGCCCTATAGGTCTTTTTTTGGGGGGGGGGGGTCCTATAGTGACCCTATAGACCCTTGTTGGGGGGGGTGTCCCAGGCCCCTATAGATTGTGCATGTGGGGGTTGTGTCTCAATAGGAGAGGGGAACATATAGGGAAGCATTAAAGGGGAGTGGTGGTGGCTATAGGGGGGCATTTCTATAGGGGGTCACCTATAGAATAGGGTGGGTGTCCATAGGGGTCCAGGGACCTATAGGGTGAGCGGGGTGGATGCACGGGGTTGGGGGGGTCTATAGGGGGCGGGGGGGGATGTCTGTAGGGGTCCATAGGGGTCTGTAGGGGTCCATAGGGATCTGTAGGGGTCCATAGGGGTCTGTAGGATCCATAAGAGGCCTCTAGGGGCCTATAGGATCCATAGGGGCCATGGCCTCGGTGCCCGTGTACTGCCTGTGCCGCCTGCCCTACGACGTCACCCGCTTCATGATCGAGTGCGACGGCTGCCAGGACTGGTTCCACGGCAGGTGCGACTGGGACGGACTGGGAGGCACTGGGAGGGACTGGGATATACTGGGAGGGACTGGGAGGGACTGGGAAGGGACTGGGAGGGCGTGAGAGGGGACAGGAGGGGACTGGGATATACTGGGAGGGCGCTGGGATATACTGGGAGGGACTGGGGGGCACTGGGAAGGGACTGTGAGGGTGTGAGAGGGGACAGGAGGGGACTGGGATATACTGGGAGGACACTGGGATATACTGGGAGGGACTGGAATATACTGGGAGGGCACTGGGATATACTGGGAGGGACTGGGAGGGAACTGGGAGGGCGTGAGAGGGGACAGGAGGGGACTGGGATATACTGGGAGGACATTGGGAGGGATGGGGGGACACTGGGAAGGACTGGGAAGGGGTGAGAGGGGACTGGGGGGCACTGGGTGGGGACTGGGATATACTGGGAGGGCTCTGGGATATACTGGGAGGGACTGGGGGGCATTGGGAGGGAACTGGGAGGACGTGAGAGGGGACAGGAGGGGACTGGGGGGCACTGGGAGGGGACTGGGATATACTGGGAGGGGACTGGGAGGGATTGGGGGACACTGGGAAGGACTGGGAAGCGGTGAGAGGGGACTGGGGGGACTGGGATATACTGGGAGGACACTGGGAGGGATGGGGGGACACTGGGAAGGACTGGGAAGGGGTGAGAGGGGACTGGGGGGCACTGGGTGGGGACTGGGATATACTGGGAGGGCTCTGGGATATACTGGGAGGGACTGGGGGGCATTGGGAGGGAACTGGGAGGACGTGAGAGGGGGCAGGAGGGGACTGGGGGGCACTGGGAGGGGACAGGGATATACTGGGAGGACACTGGGAGGGGACTGGGAGGGATTGGGGGACACTGGGAAGGACTGGGAAGCGGTGAGAGGGGACCGGGGGGCACTGGGAGGGGACTGGGATATACTGGGAGGACACTGGGAGGGATTGGGGGACACTGGGAGGGACTGGGAAGGGGTGAGAGGGGACTGGGATATACTGGGAGGACACTGGGAGGGACTGGGGGACACTGGGAAGGACTGGGAAGGGGTGAGAGGGGACTGGGGGGACTGGGATATACTGGGAGGACACTGGGAGGGATTGGGGGACACTGGGAGGGGACTGGGATATACTGGGAGGGGACTGGGATATACTGGGAGGACACTGGGAGGGACTGAAAAGGGTCAGGAGGGAACTGGGGGGTTGCTGGGAGGCACTGGGAGGGGATTAAGGGAACTGGGAAGAACTGGGTGGCACTGGGAGGGGATTGGGATGCACTGGGAGGGGACTGGGACATACTGGGATATACTGGGAGGACACTGGGATATACTGGGGGACACTGGGAGGGAGTGAGGGGGACTGGGAAGGGACAGGAGGGCACTGGGAGGGACTGGGAAGGGGTGAGAGGGGACTGGGAGGGCACTGGGATATACTGGGGGGCACTGGGATATACTGGGGGGCACTGGGAAGGCACAGGGGGTTACTGGGAGGGTTACTGGGAGCACTGGGAGGGTTCCTCGAGTTCCTTGGGGGCACTGGCTGCGTTAGAGCTTTATACCGGTCCATACTGTTTCATATGGGTTCATATGGATTCATACTGGTGCCTATGGGTCCATACTGGCTCATATGGGCTCTTACTGGTCCATACTGGTCTTTACTGGTGCAGCTGCGTGGGGGTGGAGGAGGAGGCGGCCGCCGACATCGACCTGTTCCACTGCCCGACCTGCGCCGTCCTGCGCGGCCCCTCCGTCCGTGAGTCACCTATAGAGCCACCTATAGCGAAACATATAGCGGGCGTGGGGCTCCACCTGGGAGTCCCCTAGAGTGCTGTATGGGGGGGCACTGGGATATACTGGGGGGCACTGGGAGTGCTCCCAGTAACCCCCTATGTCCTCCCAGTGCCTCCCGCCTGGCACCCTATAGACCCATATAGACCCAGGGCTGCTTCCCCTCTCTGGCCCCGTATGGACCATAGGGGGCCGGGCTGGGGGTGTCCGGGGTGCCTATGGGATCCATATGTTCCCCGCAGTGAAGCGGCGCCGGGGGCCCCCAAAGGAGGCGGAGCCAACGCGCCCCGCCCGCACAGGCTCCGCCCACTTCATCCGCGAGCTGCGCGGCCGCACCTTCCCCAGGTGAGACCTATAGGAACCGCACCTATAGGAACCTATAGGGGCCCTTGGGGATATATGGCGGGGGGTTATGGGGCTACGGGGGCTCTCAGGATTTTATAGGGGCCTTATAGCACCTATAGGGGCTCTAATACCCACCGGATAACCATATAGATGCTTTATGAACCCGTGGTAGTACCTATAAGAGCTAAAATATATGCAGTTTAACCCATTATAGTATCTATAGAACCTCAAATATCCCCCAGAGAACCACATAGAGATATCATTAATCCATTATGGCATCTGTAGGAGCTCCAACACCCACCGAAGGACCATACAGGGATGTCATTAATCCATTACAGTATCTATAGGAGCTTCAAAAGCCACCGGAGGACCACGTAGGGGTGTTACTAACGCCTTATAGCATCTATAGGAGCTTGAATGCCCACCAGAGAACCACATGGGAATCTTGTTAACCCATTATAACACCTATAGGAGCTCCGATACCCACCAGAGGACCATATAGGGACCTTATTAATCTATTATAGCGTCTATAGGAGCTTCAATACCCACCAGAGAACCACATAGGGATCTTATTAACCTATTATAGCATCTATAGGAGCTTCAATACCTACCAGAGGACCACATAGGGATCTCATTAAGCCATTTTAGCAGCTATAGAACCTCTTCAAACCCCCTGCAGACCCTATAGAACCTCCACCCCCCCATCTCCAAGGTCCCTCCTAGACCTTGGCGGCTCTCTATACATCCCCTATACGTTGCCCCTATAGCGCCGAGGAGATCCTGCTGCGGCCCAGCGGGTCCCAGCTCACGGTCGAGTACCTGGAGGAGAAAACGTTCAGCGTCCCCATCCTGGTGAACAAGAAAGACGGGCTGGGAATGACCCTCCCGCCCCCCAGCTTCACCCCCCGCGACGTGCAGCACTACGTGGGTGAGTTTGGGGCGAGAAACGGCCATTTCGGGGCTCCTGGGGGGGTCTGTAGCAGCCTCACCTCCATCCCTGCTTCCCCGGGGCCGCCATGGTGAGCCCTGAGGTGATTCTGGCGCCATTTTGCCCCTGAGGCGATTCAGGCGCCGCCATTTTGAGGCAGTTTGGGGGTCGCTGTGTTGATTAATAGTTACCACATCCGTCACTTTTTGTACATTTTTTTTCCATCATATCACAAAATCGAGGCTAAAAGCCCCAAAATTGGTTCCCCTGGGGCTGCCATGTTGAGCCCTGAGGTGATTTTGGTGCCATTTTGACCCTGAGGCGATTCAGGCGCCGCCATTTTGAGGCAGTTTGGGGGTCGCTCTGTTTATTAATAGTTACCACATCCGTCACTTTTTGTACATTTTTCTCCATTATATCACAAAATCAAGGCTAAAACCCCAAAATCGGCACTCCTCGGGCTGCCATTTTGTTCCCTGACGTGGTTTTGGTGCCATTTTGTTCCCTGAGGTGACTTTGCCGCCATTTTGCCCCTGAGGTGATTCGGGCGCCGCCATTTTGAGGCAGTTTGGTGTTCGCTCTTTTAATCAATAATTCCCACATCAGCCACTTTTTGTACATTTTTTTCCATTATATCGTGAAATCAAGGCTAAAAGCTCCAAAATTGGTTCCCCTGGGGCTGCCATGTTGAGCCCTGAGGTGATTTTGGTGCCATTTTCACCCTGAGGTGATTCAGGCGCTGCCATTTTGAGGCAGTTTGGGGGTTGCTCTGTTTATTAATAGTTACCACATCCGTCACTTTTTGTACATTTTTCTCCATTATATCACGAAATCAAGGCTAAAACCCCCAAAATCGGCACTCCTCGGGCTGCCATTTTGTTCCCTGACGTGGTTTTGGTGCCATTTTGTTCCCTGAGGTGACTTTGCCGCCATTTTGCCCCTGAGGTGATTCGGGCGCCGCCATTTTGAGGCAGTTTGGTGGTCGCTCTTTTAATCAATAATTCCCACATCAGCCGCTTTTTGTACATTTTTTTCCATTATATCGTGAAATCAAGGCTAAAAGCTCCAAAATTGGTTCCCCTGGGGCTGCCATGTTGAGCCCTGAGGTGATTCTGGCGCCATTTTGACCCTGAGGTGATTCAGGCGCCGCCATTTTGAGGCAGTTTGGCGGTCGCTCTGTTTATTGATAATTCCCACATCAGTCACTTTTTGTACATTTTTTTTCCATTATATCAAGAAATCGAGGCTAAAAGCCCCGAAATTGGTGCCCCTGGTCCTGCCATGTTGCTCCCTGAGGTGCTTCTGGCGCCATTTTCACCCTGAGGTGATTCTGGCACCATGTTGCTCCCTGAGGTGCTTCTGGTACCATTTTGAGCCCCAAGTCTGTGACCTTATGGCTGATTCTATAGGGTTTGCGTTCCATAGGGGGGGACAAGGTGATCGAGGTGATCGACGTGGGGCGCCAGGCCGGCTGCAGGATGACGCTGGGGGAGTTTGTCACCTACCTGGGGGGGACGCGCAGGGACCGGGTGCTCAATGTCATCAGCCTGGAGTTCTCCGACACACGGTGGGGCTCCCAGTATGGACCAGTATGGACCGGTGACCCTCCCAGTGTCACTGGTGTCCCCCCATTTTCAATGACTCCCCTGCAAACCTAAAGGTCCCCCCCATTTTCAGGAACCCCTTCCCAATCTGGGGGTCCACCCCCAAATCTGAGGTCCCCCCCTTTTCCATAAACCCCCAAATCTTCAGTCCCCCCCATCCCCTCTCTCCCAGCCCCTTCTCCCCCATCCCCATCCCTCTGCCCCCAAATTGGGGTCCCCCCCATTTTCAATCACTCCCCTGCAAACCTGAGGGTCCCTCCCATTTTCAGGAACCCCTTCCCAATCTGGGGTCCAACCCCAAATCTGAGGTCCCCCCCTTTTCCATAATCCCCCCAAATCTCTGTTCCCCCCATCCCCTCTCTCCCAGCCCCTTCTCCTCCATCCCTCTGCCCCCAAATTGGGCTCCCCCCCATTTTCAATGACTCCCCTGCAAACCTAAGGGTCCCCCCCATTTTCAGGAACCCCTTCCCAATCTGGGGGTCCACCCCCAAATCTGAGGTCCCCCCCTTTTCCATAAACCCCCAAATCTTCAGTCCCCCCCATCCCCTCTCTCCCAGCCCCTTCTCCCCCATCCCCACCCCTCTGCCCCCAAATTGGCGTCCCCCCATTTTCAGTGACTCCCTTGCAAATCTATGGGTCCCCCCCATTTTCAATGACTCCCTTGCAAATCTATGGGTCCCCCCCATTTTCAGGAACCCCTTCCCAATCTGGGGGTCCACCCTCAAGTCTGGGGGTCCCCCCCTTTTCCATAATTCCCCCAAATCTCTCTTCCCCCCCATCCCCTCTCTGCCAGCCCCTTCTCCCCCATCCCCACCCCTCTACCCCAACCCTGTTGCTCCAAAACCTTCGGGGGCTCCCCCAACCCCACGGGGGGGTCCCCTAATGTCCGTGCCCCCCCCACCGCAGCCTCTCGAACCTGGTGGAGACCCCGCGCATCGTTCGCAAGCTGTCGTGGGTGGAGAACCTGTGGCCGGGGGAGTCGGCGCGCGAGCGGCCCAGCGTGCAGAAATACTGCCTGATGGGCGCCCGCGACAGCTACACCGACTTCCACATCGACTTCGGGGGCACCTCCGTCTGGTACCACGTGCTCAGGGTGGGTTTGGGGGGGATTCGGGGGGATTCGGGGGGGATTTGGGGGGTTATCGGGACTCGCACATCAACTTTGGGGGCAGCTCCATCTGGTTCCTCGTGCTCAAGATACGGGGATTTGGGGGCTATAGGGTGTATAGGGTGGATTTGGGGGGCTATGGGGTGGCTTTAGGGGGGACTTGGGGGGCTATGGGGTGTCTAGAGGGTGTATGGGGGGGATTTGGGGGACTGCGGGGGGTTATCGGGACTCGCACATCGACTTCGGGGGCAGCACCGTCTGGTACATCGTCCTCAAGATACGGGGATTTGGGGGCTATAGGGGGGATTTGGGGGGCTATGGGGTGGGTTTGGGGGGGATTTGGGGGCTATAGGGTGTCTAGAGGGTGTATGGGGGGTATTTGGGGGGCTATGGGGTGGGTTTAGGGGGGATTTGGGGGGTTATTGGGGGGTTATCGGGACTTGCACATCGACTTCGGGGGCAGCTCCGTCTGGTAGCTCGTCCTCAAGAGACGGGGATTTGGGGGCTATAGGGGGGATTTGGGGGGCTATGGGGTGGGTTTTGGGGGGATTTGGGGGCTATAGGGTGTCTAGAGGGTGTATGGGGGGATTTGGGGGGCTATGGGGTGGGTTTAGGGGGGATTTGGGGGGTTATTGGGGGGTTATCGGGACTTGCACATCGACTTCGGGGGCAGCTCCGTCTGGTAGCTCGTCCTCAAGAGACGGGGATTTGGGGGCTATAGGGGGGATTTGGGGGGCTATGGGGTGGGTTTTGGGGGGATTTGGGGGCTATAGGGTGTCTAGAGGGTGTATGGGGGGATTTGGGGGGCTATGGGGTGGGTTTAGGGGGGATTTGGGGGGTTATTGGGGGGTTATCGGGACTTGCACATCGACTTCGGGGGCAGCTCCGTCTGGTAGCTCGTCCTCAAGAGACGGGGATTTGGGGGCTATAGGGGGGACTTGGGGGACTATGGGGTGGGTTTAGGAGGGATTTGGGGGCTATAGGGTGTCTAGAGGGTGTATGGGGGGATTTGGGGGGCTATGGGGTGGGTTTAAGGGGGATTTGGGGGGCTATAGGGTGTCTAGAGGGTGTATGGGGGGATTTGGGGGGCTATGGGGTGAGCTTAGGGGGGATTTGGGGGCTATAGGGTGTGCAGAGAGTGTATGGGGGGATTTGGGGGGATATGGGGTGGGTTTAAGGGGGATTTGGGGGGCTATGGGGTGTCCAGAGGGTGTATAGGGAGGATTTGGGGAGCTATGAGGTGGGTTTAAGGGGGATTTGGGGGGCTATGGGGTGTCTATGGGAGTTTAGGGGGGATGTGGGGGGCTTATAGGGTCACTAGAGGGTACACGGGGGGGATTTGGGGGGCTATGTGGTGTGTAGAATGTGTATGGGGGGGCTACACCCCCCACTGGCCCCATATCAGGGCAAGAAAATCTTCAATTTATTCGGTTTTAGGGAGAAAACTTGGGGGGTTTTGGGTGTTTTGGGGGGTTGTGTCACCTGGGGGGTGCCCCCCACATCTGCCCCACATCTGCCCCACATCAGGGCGAGAAGATCTTCTACCTGGTGCGCCCCACGCCCGCCAACCTGTCTCTGTTCGAGACCTGGAGCAGCTCCCGCAATCAGGGGGAGCTGTTTTTCGGGGACCAGGTGGATCGGTGCTACCGCTGCCCCCTCCGCCAGGGCCAGACCCTCTTCATCCCCACCGGTACGTCTGGGGGGCCCCGCAACCGTTCCAGGCGTTTCTCTCCGTTAGAGAACCAAACTGAGGCTAAAAAACCCAAAATTGGTTCAGTTGGTGCTGCCATTTTGAGCCCTGAGGGGACTTTGGCGCCATTTTGAGCCCTGAGGTGATTTTGGCGCCATTTTGACCCTGAGGTGATTTTGGCGCCATTTTGACCCTGAGGTGATTCAGGCGCCGCCATTTTGAGGCAGTTTGGGGGTCACTGTGCTCATTGATAATTCACTGATTGGTCACTTTTTGTTTGTTTTTCTCCATTATATAATGAAATTGAGGCTAAAACCCCCAAAATTGGTTCCCCTGGTGCCACCATTTTGCCCCTGAGGTGATTTTGGCGCCATTTTGCCCCTGAGGTGATTTTGGCGCCATTTTGCCCCTGAGGTGATTCAGGCGCCGCCATTTTGAGGCAGTTTGGGGGTCACTCTGTTTATCGCTGATTCCCACATCAGTTGCTCTTTGTGCAAACCTCAAATATTCCAAACGTTCTTTAGCTTTAATTGCATGATGTAATGAAGGAAAAGCCAAAATTGGTTCCCTTGGTGCTGCCATTTTGTCCCCCGAGGTGATTTTGGCGCCATTTTGACCCTGAGGTGATTCAGGCGCCGCCATTTTGAGGCAGTTTGGGGGTCACTGTGCTCATTGATAATTCACTGATTGGTCACTTTTTGTTTGTTTTTCTCCATTATATAATGAAATTGAGGCTAAAACCCCCAAAATTGGTTCCCCTGGTGCCACCATTTTGCCCCTGAGGTGATTTTGGCGCCATTTTGCCCCTGAGGTGATTTTGGCGCCATTTTGCCCCTGAGGTGATTCAGGCGCCGCCATTTTGAGGCAGTTTGGGGGTCACTCTGTTTATCGCTGATTCCCACATCAGTTGCTCTTTGTGCAAACCTCAAATATTCCAAACGTTCTTTAGCTTTAATTGCATGATGTAATGAAGGAAAAGCCAAAATTGGTTCCCTTGGTGCTGCCATTTTGTCCCCCGAGGTGATTTTGGCGCCATTTTGACCCTGAGGTGATTCAGGCGCCGCCATTTTGAGGCAGTTTGGGGGTCGCTGTGCTCATCGATAATTCACTGATTGGTCACTTGTTGTTTGTTTTTCTCCATTATATAATGAAATTGAGGCTAAAAACCCCAAAATTGGTTCCCGTGGTGCATTTTGAGCCCTGAGGTGATTTTGGCGCCATTTTGACCCTGAGGTGATTTTGGCGCCACCATTTTGAGGCAGTTTGGGGGTCACTCTGTTAATCAATAATTTCCACATCAGTCACTTTTTTTGTGCATTTTTCTCATTATATCATGAAATTAAGACCCCAACCCCCCTCACATGTGATTCACCAGCCCTATATGTTCCCTGCCCCATAGATTGGATTAATGAGCCCTATATGTTCCATGCCCCATAGGTTGGATTCACGCTGTCCTGACGCCCGTTGACTGTTTGGCTTTCGGGGGGAATTTTTTGCACAGTCTCAATATCGAGATGCAGCTCAAGTAGGTGGAGTTTTGATGGTTTTGGGGCATTTTGGGGGGATTTGGGGGTTTTTGGGGGTGTTGGGAGGGGATTTTGGGGGCATTTGGGGCCTTCAGGGTGAATTGTTTTGCACAGTCTCAATATTGAGATGCAGCTCAAGTGGGGGGAGTTTTGATGGTTTTGGGGGCATTTTGGGGGGATTTGGTGGAATTTTGGGGGGATTTTATTGGAAATTGGGGCATTTGGGGCATTTTGTGGGGGATTTGGGGAGATTTTAGGGGAATTTGGGGCCTCAGAGTGAATTTTTTGCACAGTCTCAATATCAAGAAGCAGCTCAAGTGGGTGGAATTTTGATGGTTTTTGGGGCATTTTGGGGGGTATTTTGGGGGGACTTGGGGCATTTTGGGGCGTTTTGGGGAGAATTAGGGTGATTTAGGGAGTTTTTAGGGGAATTTGGGGGGATTTTAGGGGGATTTTGGGGCCTTCAGGGTGAATTTTTTGCACAGTCTCAATGTCGAGATGCAGCTCAAGTGTGGGGGGGTTGATGCTTCTTGGGGCATTTTGGGCAGATTGGGTGGAAATTTGGGGGGATTTGGGGGTTTTGGGATGTCAGGAAGGAATTTTTGGCGGTTTTTGGGGTGCTGGGGGGTCCCCAATATTTCCACCCCCCCATTTTTAGGGCGTACGAGCTGGAGCGACGTCTGAGCACGGCGGAAAACTTCAAATTTCCCAATTTCGAGACGATTTGTTGGTACGTGGGGAGGCACCTGCTGGACACGTTCCGAGGTGGGTCCCCAAATTCTGGGGGGGGGGGTTTGGGGGTCACAACCCAATTTTGGGGCGTCCTAGACCCATTTTGGGGGTCCTGGGGGGGGGTCCCAGCCCCAATTTTGAGGGTCTTTAGGGGGGTATTTTGGGGTCCTGGGGGAATTTTGGGGGGTCCCAGCCCCATTTTTGGGGCTTCCTGTCCCCATTTCTGGGGTCCCAGCCCCATATTGGGGATTCCCATCACCATTTTTGGGGTCCCAGCGCCATTTTGGGGGGGGTCATGTCCCTCTATTTGGGGATCCCAGGTGGAAGTTTGGGGTCCTGGTGGGTGGGTTTAGGGGATTTTGGTTTTCTTGGGGGGTCCCAGCCCCATTTTGGGGGTTCCCGTCCCCATTTTTGGGGGTCCTGTGTGGCTTTTGGGGGTCCCAGGAGCGATTTTGGGGTCCTGGGGGGGTGTATTTATGGCCATTTTGGGGTCCCCCCTCATTTTATGGTTCATTCGCTATCTCACATCCCCCCCATTTTAGGGGTCCCCTCCCCCCCATTACCCCCCTTATTCTCTCCAGGGGGGTCCCCCCAATCATTCCCCACCTCGAGGGGGTCCCAAAATGTTGGGGTCCCCCTAAAACTCCCCCAAAAACCTTCCCCCCCCCCCCCAAGGCTTGCGGGAGAACCGGCGGCACCCAGCGGCCTATTTGGTACATGGGGCCAAGGCCTTGGCGGCCGCGTTCCGGGCCTGGACCGCAAAGAGGTACCGGGGGGGTCCCCAACATTTGGGAGGGGTCCCCCACATTTTGGGGGGGGTCCCTAATGTTTTGCGGGGTTTTCGGGCATATTTGGGGAGGGTTATGGGGAGATTTTGGGGGGTTACAAGGCAAATAGTGGGGGGATATAGTGGATTTTTGGGGGGGTGATGGTATTTTTTGGGAGGGGTCCCCACATTTTGGGGATCCCTGAATTTTTTGGGGGTGTTTGGAGTGTTATGGGGGGACTTTGGTGGGGTTACAGGGGGAAGAATGGGGGATATAGTGGATTTTGGGGGGTGTGATGGTATTTTTTTGGGGGTCCCCAACATTTTGGGGTCCCCCCCACATTTTGGGGATCCCCACAATTTAAGGGGAGTCCTTGGGGGGGGTTCCTTCCTGGATTTTGTGGGGTTATGGGGAGTTGCGGGGGGGATTTTGGGGTTGCCCTGTGTGGTTTTTTTGGGGAGGGGGGATGTTTTTTGGGGGGTCCCCCTGTTTTTTGGGGGGTCCCCGTGATTCGGGGGGGGGCACAGGTGGGTGGGGGAGGGTCTAAAGGGGGGGGTCCCCCCAATTTTTTTGACCACCCCCCCCCAAAATGTGAAGGTTTTGGGGGAGCATGAACATGAGATCCCCGAAACTGTCCGGCCGGGCAGCTGGTCCGGGAACTGGGGAAGGAGATTCGGCTGGTGGAGGTAACTGGGGGGAACTGGGGGGCACTGGGATGGGGTGAGGGGGACTGGGGGGAACTGGGGGGAACTGGGAGACACTGGGGGGACTGGGAGGCACTGGGGGGTGGCTGGGATGGGGTGAGGAGGACTGGGATGGAATGGGGGGGACTGGGAGACACTGGGGTCATGGGATGGGGTGAGGGGGACTGGGATGGAATTGAGGGGAACTGGGATGGAACTGGGGGGGACTGGGATGAAACTGGGAGGCACTGGGAGGGAACTGGGAGGCACTGGGGGAGACTGGGATGGGGTGAGGGGGACTGGGATGGAATTGGGGAGAACTGGGAGACACTGGGAGAGAACTGGGAGGGAACTGGGAGGCACTGGGGGGTGCTGGGATGGGGTGAGGGAACTGGGATGGAATGGGGGGAACTGGGAGACACTGGGGGGACTGGGATGGAACTGGGGGGAACTGGAGACACTGGGGGGACTGGGAGGGAACTGTGAGGCACTGGGGGGTGCTGGGATGGGGTGAGGGGAACTGGGATGGAATTGGGGGGAACTGGGAGACACTGAGAGGGAACTATAATGGAACTGGGGGGGACTGGGATGGAACTGGGGGGCACTGGGAGGCACTGGGGGAGACTGGGATGGGGTGAGGGGCACTGGATGGAATTGGGGAGAACTGGGAGACACTGGGAGGGAACTGGGAGGCACTGGGGGGAACTGGGAGGCACTGGGGGGGAACTGGGATGGGGTGAGGGACTGGGATGGAACTATGAGGGAACTGGGAGGCACTGGGGGGACTGGGATGGGGTGAGGGGAACTGGGAGGGACTGGAGGGCGGGAGTAGGAAATACTGTGACATTGTCAAGATGCTGTAGGGGTGGTTACTGGGAGACACTGGGAGTTACTGGGCAGGACTAGGGGTTTACTGGGAGGATCTCGGAGTTACTGGGAGGCACTGGGGTGCTGTCAGGAAACTTGGGGCTTTTATGGGAGTTACTGGGACTTACTGGGATGTTGTCAGGAAGCTTTGGGGGTCACTGGGAGGAACTGGGAGTTACTGGGGGAGCTTTGGGGGTCACTGGGCCTTACTGGGAGTTACTGGTTTCCCCCAGGAGCTGTTCCAGCAAAGCGCCGGGAAGTCGGGTTCCCCTACGGGCCCCCCCGGGGAGTCCCACATCCCCCCCCAAAAAAGGGGGGACCCCGAAACCCCCTCCCCACCCCCCACCCTCCCCCTGCCGAGGGGGGACCCCAAAAAAAGCGCCCCCTGGAGGATGATGAGGAGGTGAGACGTTATTTTGTTTTTTTTGGGGGGTGGGTAGATTTTGGGGACCCCCCCCCCCCGTTAAATTTTGGGGTGTCCCCCCCTCCCAGGGTGACCCCCCCAGTTCCAGCGCTGAGGAGACGGAGGCGGATTCTGAGGGGGACCCCCGAAATCCTGCTGCCCAATGGGGCGCACGGTGAGTGGGAGTGGGAGATTTGGGGGGGCCCAGAGGGATTTGGGGGGGCCCTGGGGGGATATTGGGGGCTCTGGGGGGTCCCAGAGGGATTTTTGGGGGGTCCCACAGGGGGTTTTTGGGGGGGAGTTGGGATTGGGGGGGTCCCGGAGGGGTTTTGGGGGTCTGGGGGGGGATTTGGGGGATGTTGGGGGGACTTGGGGGTTTGGGGGGGTCCCAGAGGGATTTTGGGAGTCGGGGAGGGGGGGGGGGGGGGTGTCTATTGGGGGGGTGGAATGGGAGATTGGGGGTGTCCCAAGGGGTTTGGGGGCAATTTGGGGGGTCCTGGGTGGATTTGGGGTCCCCCCCTGACCCCCCCTTTTCCCCCCCAGCCCCAGCGGCTCCAGCCCGGGGGGGGGCAGATTTTGGGGTTCCCGCCCCCCCCCATCCCCCCCCCTCCTCCCCCTCCAGCCCCCCCTTGGACCCCGAAGATTCAGAGGGGGAGGAGCTACAGATCGACGAGACCCCCCCCGGAGACCCCCCCGGAGACCCCCCGTGAGTGGGACCCCCCAAAATACCCCCTGAACCCCAAAATACCCCGAACCCCAAATCCCCCCCCAACCACTTTTAACCCCCTCCCACCCCCCAATTTTATTATGGGGAGGGCTGGGGGCTCCCCCCACCTTGTGCCCCCCCTAAATTTTTGGGGTGCCCCCCCAGGGCTCCCCCGAAAACTCCCCCGCGCCAAACCCTGTTCCGACCCCCACCGGGTGCGTGAGCCGGGGGAGGTGGAGTTCGATATCGAGGTACGGGGGGCAAATTTGGGGGGGCTGGGGGGGTTTTGGGGGGCTGGGGGGGTCCCTGAGGGGTTGGGGGGATCCCAGAGGGTTTTGAGGGGCCCTGGGGATGTTTTTTGGGGATTTTGGGGGTGTTTTTTGGGGGTGATTGAGAGGATTTGGGCAGCAATTGGGGGATTTTGGGGGTGTTTTGGGGGGTCCCAGTTATATTTTAGGGTCTGGGGGGGGGGGTGCAGAGGGGTTGGGGGAGTTCCCGGGGGTGTCAGATTTTGGGGTTCACTCCGGTGGGGGGGTGTCAGATTTTGGGGTCCCCACCCAGCACACTTGAACAAAAATGAAGTGGGAGGGGATGGGGGTTTTGGGGGGGGATTTGGGGTTTTTTGGGGGGTTTTGAGGGGCTGGGGGGTGCAGGGGGGTTGGGGGGTTCCCGGGGGGGTCAGATTTTGGGGTGTCCCCCCCAGGAGGATTATACGACGGAGGAAGAGGAGGGGGGGGGCGGCAGCGCCGCGGGGCTGCTGGACCTGCTGAAGGCCAGTCGGCAAGTGGGGCTGGCGAGTACCC
>NW_028116071.1:0-34047 GCF_964273445.1 Streptopelia decaocto
CCCTCATGTCGACGCTCTAGCTCGGTCCTCCAACGGCGCTCCGCGCTCCTCACGCCCCCCCCCAACCGCTGACACCCCCAAAATTACGCGGGGGGGCACAATTGGCCCCCCCCCGCCCTTTTCCCGCTTCCACCCGCTCCTCCCCCCTCCTCACCCGGGGGCCGGCGATCCGGCCGCCGTCTCTATGGTGCGAGCGCTGGGCGGTCTCATGGCGGCGGGGGGGCGGGACTTCCGGCCGGCGGGGGGAGCGGCGCCATGGAGGTGAATTTGGGGCGATTTTCGCCAAATTTGGGGCGATTTGGGGCGTTTTGGGGCCGGGGGGGGCGGCCCGGGGTGGGGCGGGGGGTTTGGGGGCCGTTTTGGGTGGAATTCGGGGCGTTTTGGGGCAGCGGGGAGGGGGATGTGGGGGGGGATGCGCCGTGACAGGAATCGCGGCGCTGAGGGGGTTTGGGCGGGAATTCGGGGCTTTTGGGGCGAATTCGGGGCTTTTTGGGGCAAAATCGGGGCTTTCGGGTGCAATTTGGGGCTTTTTGGGTAAATTCGGGTCTGGGGGGGGATCCCCTGAGGGAAATTTGGGGCTTTTTGGGGGGAATTTGGCGCTTTTGGGGGCGACATTGGGGGGGGGGATCCCCTGAGGAGAATTTGGGGCTTTTTGAGGAGAATTTGGGGCTTTTTGGGCCAATTTGGGGCTTTTTGGGGTCAATCTGGGTGCGGGGGGGGATCCCCTGAGGTAAACTTGTGTATTTTGGGGGGAATTCTGACGTTTTGGGGCTTTTTTGGTGGAATTTGGCGCTTTTTGGGTCTTGGGGGGGGATCCCCTGAGGAGAATCTGTGTCTTTTTGAGGAGAATTTGTGTCTTTTTGAGGAGAATTTGGGGCTTTTTGGGCCAATTTGGGGCTTTTTGGGGTCAATCTGGGTGCGGGGGGGGGATCCCCTGAGGTAAACTTGTGTATTTTGGGTGGAATTCTGACGTTTTTGGGGCTTTTTGGTGGAATTTGGCGCTTTTTGGGGCTTGGGGGGGATCCCCTGAGGAGAATTTGGGGCTTTTTGAGGAGAATTTGGGGCTTTTGGGGCCAATTTGGGGCTTTTTGGGCCAATTTGGGGTCAATCTGGGTTCGGGGGGGGATCCCCTGAGGTAAAGTTGTTTATTTTGGGTGGAATTCTGACGTTTTTGGGGCTTTTTGGGTGGAATTTGGCGCTTTATGGGGCGACATTTGGGTCCCTGGTGGCGGGGGGGGGGATCCCCTGAGGAGAATTTGGGGCTTTTTGAGGAGAATTTGGGGCTTTTTGGGGTCAATCTGGGTGCGGGGGGGGATCCCCTGAGGTAAAGTTGTGTATTTTGGGTGGAATTCTGACGGTTTTGGGTTTTTTTCCGCAGTTTCCCGGGGGCAGCGACAACTACTTGGCCATCACGGGGGCGGCCCACCCGTTCCTGACGGGCGCCGAGGTGAGAAACGCGCCCGATTTGGGGCAAAAACGCCCGGAAATGGTCAAAACACCTTAATCTACACCTTAAAAACCTCATATTTCGATATTTATAATATATTTAGTTTTTAAGGTGTAATATTAGTGGTTTAATTGGTGATAACGGGTGGGAAAGTGGCCAGGAAACGCAGCAAAAATTCCAGTTTTGAGGTGAATTAGTGTTGAAATTATGTCAAATTTATGGAAATTTATAAATTTAATGACGTAAAATTAATGAAATTTATAAAATAATGAAAATTAATTATAAAAATAATTAAAAACACAACGAAAAACACACAAAAAGAATTGAGTGACGAGGCTAAAACCGGCGGAAACAGCCCCAAAACGAGTCACGTAACATTTAAAGCGAAACGTAAAGGTTGAAATAATTTGGAAACATTGAGATTTGAATTAATTTGGAAATCTCAAAATTTGTAAAATTTGCAAATTTTATTATGGAAAAATTATTTGAAAGCCGGAAATTGAAATTTTCATATTTTGAATTTATATGAAATGTGGCATTTGGAGATTTAGAAATTATAGATTTTTAAGTTTCACTTTTCAAATTCCAAAATTCGGACATTTCAAAAATCGAAAAAATTTACAATTTGAAATTTCAAAGTTGTAAAAGTTTAAAAATTTGAAATTTCAAAATTCCAAAGTTTCTGAGATTTTCAAAATTTCAAATTATTTCAAATTTTTGGAAATTTTCAAAATTCGAAAAATCAACATTCAAAATCTTTGGAAATTTTCAGAATTTGAAACTTCAAGATTCCAAATGTTTGGAAATGTTCAAAATTTGAAATTTCATAATTCCAAATTTATGGAAATTTTCAATAGTTGAAGTATCAAGATTCAAAATTTTTGGAAATTTTCAATATTTGAAATATCGAGATTCAAATTTTTTGGACATTTTTAAAATCTGAAATATCAATATTCAAAATCTTTGGAAATCTTCAAAATTTGAAAGATCAAGATTCAAAATGTTTGGAAATTTTTAAAATTTGAAATATAAAAATTCAAAATCTTTGAAAATTTTCAAAATTTAAAATTTCACGATTCCAAATATTTGGAAATTTTCAAAATTTGAAATTTTGAGATTCCAAATGTTCGGAAAGTTTCAAAACTTGACGTATCGAGATTCAAAATATTTAGAAATGTTCAAAATTTGAAATATCAAAATTCAAAATATTTGAAAACTTTCAAAATTTAAAATTTCAAGATTTCAAATATTTGGAAATTTTCAAAATTTGAAAACTCAAGTTTCCAAATGTTTGGAAAGTTTCAAAATCTGAAAATTCAAGATTCCAAATTTTTTGAAATACTCAAAATTCCAAATGTCGAGATTCCAAATATTTGGAAAGTTTCAAAATTCGAAGTTTCAAGATTCAAAATCTTTAGAAACGTTCGAAATCCGAAACATCAAAACTCAAAACATTTGAAAATTTCCAAAATTTAGGATTTCACGATTCCAAATATTTGGAAATTTTCGAAATTTGAAAATTCAAGATTCCAAATTTTTGGACATTTTTAATATTGGAAATATCAAGATTCAAAATCTTCGCAAATTTTCAATATTTGAAATATCACAATTCAAAATATTTGAAAATTTTCAAAATTTAAAATTTCATGATTCGAACTATTTGTAAATTTTCAAAATTTGAAAATTCAAGATTCCAAATTTTTGGAAATACTCAAAATTTGAAGTGTTGAGATTCCAAATGTTTGGAAAGTTTCAAAATTTGAAGTTTCAAGATTCAAAATCTTTAGAAACATTCAAAATCTGAAACATCAAAACTCAAAACGTTTGAAAATTTTTCCGAATTTGAAATTTCAAACTTGTCAGAACTCGGGGATTTGGCGGGAAAAAGTGAGAATTTGGCGGGAAAAGTCGGAAATTTGGCGGGAAGAGTCGGAAATTTGGCGGGAAGAGTCGGAAATTTGGCGGGAAAAATCGGAAATTTGGCGGGAAAATTGGAAATTTGGCGGGAAAAATCGGGAATTTGGCGGGAAAATTGGAGCTTTTTGGCGGGAAAGTGGGGAATGTGGCGGGAAAGCGGGTAATTTGGGGTGAACCGTGGGGATTTTGGGTGTTGCAGACGTTCCACACGCCGTCCCTGGGCGACGAGGAGTTCGAGCTGCCGCCCATCGCGCTGGAGCCCGACCTGGAGGGGCTGGGGGAGCCGCCCCCCGGCCCCGCCCCCTTCGCGCCCCCCCCGGCCCCGCCCCCCCCGCACGGCGCCCCCTACGGCGTGGGGGCGGCGCTGGAGCTGCCGGTCGCCATGATGGAGCCGCTGGTGCCTTCAATGGGGGGGGATGGGGGAAAATTGGGGGGAAAAGGGGGAAATTGGGGGGAAAAGGGGGAAATTGGGGTTTTATTGATAAAGAAATTGGGGCGTTTTGGGGAAATTTGGGGGGAAAGGGGAAAATTGGGGGGAAAGGGTTTTTGGGGGGAATGGGGGAAAAATGGGGTTTGGGGGTTACCAGAGGGATTTTGGGGAGAAAAAGGGGGTTTGGGGGTTATCAAAGGGATTTTGGGGTGAAAAAGGGGGTTTTGGGGTAAAAAAGGGGGTTATGGGGTTTCCAAAGGGATTTTGGGGTAAAAAAGGGGTTTTGGGGTAAAAAAGGGGGTTATGGGGTTTCCAAAGGGATTTTGGGGTGAAAAAGGGGTTTTGGGGTAAAAAAGGGGGTTATGGGGTTTCCAAAGGGATTTTGGGGTGAAAAAGGGGTTTTCTGGTGAAAAGGGGGTTATGGGGGTTATCAAAGGGATTTTGGGGTGAAAAAGGGGGTTTTGGGGATTATCACAAAGGGATTTGGGGGTGAAAAAGGGGGTTTGGGGGTTATCGAAGGGATTTTGGGGTGAAAAAGGGGGTTTTGGGGATTATCGAAGGGATTTTGGGGTGAAAAGGGGGTTTGGGGATTATCGAAGGGATTTTGGGGTGAAAAAGGGGGTTTGGGGGATTATCGAAGGGATTTTGGGGTGAAAAAGGGGGTTTTGGGGATTATCGAAGGGATTTTGGGGTGAAAAAGGGGGTTTTGGGGATTATCGAAGGGATTTTGGGGTGAAAAAGGGGGTTTGGGGGATTATCGAAGGGATTTTGGGGTGAAAAAGGGGTTTTTTGGGTGCGCAGAGGCTGTTTTGGGGCGAATAACGGGGATTTGGGGTGTCCCCAGGAGCTGGAGCCGTTCAGCGCCCCGCCCCCCGTCACCATCGACGTCCCCATTGGCTCGCTGAGCCCGGGGGGGCTGCTGGGCCCCGCCCACCTCACCACCATCGACCAATCGGAGCTCAGCTCCCAGCTGGGGCTCAGCCTGGGCGCCGCGGGGGCGGGGCCGGCGGGGGCCCCGCCCACCCTGGGGACCCCGCCCCCCGCCCCCTCCCCCGAGCGGCAGCTGTCGCCGCCCCCCTCCCCCCCCGGGACCCCCCCGGACGAGCTGGTGAGTTTTGCCGCGTTTCCCCCCAAAATCGCCAATTTCCCCCTTTTTACCAGTTTTTGTGGCCCCAAAACACCCAAATTTCCCCAAATTCTGCGATTTCCACCGAAAATCTGGTGGATTTTCCAGTTCTGTGCGGCTCCCGAACGGCCACAAGTTGGGGAATTCAGCACTTTCCTCACATTTTTCCCGCTGAAATTCTGGAGGTTTGGGAAAATTTTCAGAATTCTGACATTTTAGAACTTGCCAAAATTTCCCTGAATTTCAAAATCTTTCCAATTTTTTTCTGTTTCTTCAGAATTTTCAAGTTTTCCAAAATTTTCAAATCATCCCCAAATTTTCCCAATTTTTTCAGAACTTTCGAAATTTCTCCGAAACTTCCAAATCTTCCCAAAATTTCAAAATTTTCCCAATTTTTTCAGAACTTTTGAAATTTCTCCAAAACCTTCCCAAAACTTTCCCAAAAATTTCAAACTTTTCACAATTTTCTCCACATTTTCAAACATTTTATAATTTTCCCCAAATATTCAAACTTTTCACAATTTTCCCCAAATTTTCAAAGTTTTCAGGATTTCCACAAAATTTTCAAACTTTTCAGAATTTCCCCAAATTTTTCCCACTTTTCACAATTTCCCCCAAATTTTTCAAGTTTTCACAAATACCACAAAATTTTCAAAATTTCCGCAGATTTTTTATTTTTCAAAATATTCCAAAATTTTCACTTTTCACAATTTTCCCAAAACTTTCAAACTTTTCAAAACTTTCCCAAAATTTTCAAACTTTTCAGAATTTCCCCAAAGTTTCCACTTTTCACACTTTTCCCAAAACTTTCGAATTTTTGAAACTTTTCCCCAAAATTTTCAAACTTTTCACAATTTTCCTCAAATTTTCAAACTTTTTAAGATTTCCCCCAAATTTTCAAACTTTTCACATTTTCCCCAAATTTTCACTTTTCAAAATTTCTGAAATTTTTCAAACTTTTTAAAATATTCCCCAAATTTTCAAACTTCTCACAATTTTCCCCAAAACTTCCAAACTTTTCAGAATTTTCCCCAAATTTTTCACACTTTTAAAAATTTCTCCAAAATTTTCAAAGTGTTCAGAATTTTCCCAAAATTTTCACAATTTCCCCCAAATTTTCCAGCTTTTCAAAATATTCCCCAAATTTTCAAACTTTTCACAATTTCCCCAAAACTTTCAAACTTTTAAAAATTTCTCAAAAATTTTCAAAGTTTTCAGAATTTTCCCAAAATTTTTAACTTTCCCCCAAATTTTCAAACCTTTCAGAATTTCCCCCAAATTTTCAAACCTTTCAGAATTTCCCTCAAATTTTCAAACTTTTCAAAATATTCCCAAAATTTTCAAACTTTTCACAATTTCCCCCAAATTTCCAAACGTTTCAAAGTTTTCCAACTTTTCACAATTTCCCCAAAGTTTTCAAACTTTTCACAATTTTTCCAAAATTTTCAAACTTTTCAGAATTTCCCCAAAATTTTCAAACTTTTCAAAATATTCCCAAAATTTTCAAACTTTTCAAAATATTCCCAAAATTTTCAAACTTTTCAAAATATTCCCCAAATTTTCAAACTTTTCAGAATTTCCCCAAAATTTTCAAACTTTCCCCAAAACTTTCAAACTTTTCAGAATATCCCCAACTTTTCAAACTTTCCAAAATTCCCCAAAACTCCCGATTTTCCAGCCCTCCCCCAACCCCCCGCGCGTCCCAATGACTCCGAACCCTTCCCCTCCCCCCCTTTTTTAATGACTCTGTTCCCCCGCAGGCGGCCGCCCCCCGGCCCTCCCCGCCGGCCCCGCCCCCCGCGGCGGCCCCGCCCCCCGTGGCCCCGCCCCCGCGCAAGGCGGCCAAGAAGGCCAAGAAGAAGAAGGACCCGAACGAGCCGCAGAAGCCGGTGTCGGCCTACGCGCTGTTCTTCCGCGACACGCAGGCGGCCATCAAGGGCCAGAACCCCAGCGCCACCTTCGGCGAGGTCTCCAAGATCGTGGCGTCCATGTGGGACAGCCTGGGCGAGGAGCAGAAGCAGGTGGGGGCGCCGCGCCCCCCCCGCCCCCCCCCCAGCGCGATTTTGGGGCGTTTTCCCCGATTTTGGGGCGTTCCAGGTGTACAAGCGCAAGACGGAGGCGGCCAAGCAGGAGTACCTGCGGGCGCTGGAGGCCTACCGCGCCGTGCAGGTGGGCCCGCCCCCGGACACGCCCCCTTGCCCTTAGCCACGCCCCTTTCCAGTAACCACGCCCCCTCTTGCCCTGTAGAACCAGTTTTCCTTAGCCCTGCCCCCCTCCTAGCCACGCCCCCTTTCCCTTAGCCCTGCCCCCCTCCTAGCCACACCCCCTTTTCATTAGCCACGCCCCCTTTCCATTAACCACACCTATTGACTCCTTTTCCCTTAGCCCTGCCCCTTCCCTTAGCCACGCCCCCTCCCTTAGCCACGCCCCCTTTCCATTAATATCTACAGAACCCATTTCCCTTAGCCACACCCCGTTTCCCTTAGCCACACCCCCTCCCTTAGCCACACCCCCTTTCCATTAACACCTATAGAACCCATTTCCCTTAGCCACGCCCCCTTTCCATTAACATCTGTAGAACCCATTTCCCTTAGCCCTGCCCCCTCCCTTAGCCACGCCCCCTTTCCCTTAGCCACGCCCCCTTTCCATTAACATCTATAGAAGCCATTTCCCTTAGCCACGCCCCCTCCCTTAGCCACGCCCCCTTTCCATTAACATCTATAGAACCCATTTCCCTTAGCCACGCCCCCTTTCCCTTAGCCACACCCCCTTTCCATTAACATCTATAGAACCCATTTCCCTTAGCCCTGCCCCCTTCCTTAGCCACGCCCCCTTTCCATTAACATCTATAGAATCCATTTCCCTTAGCCACGCCCCTTTCCATTAATATCTATAGAATCCATTTCCCTTAGCCACACCCCCTTCCCCTTAGCCACGCCCCCTCCCTTAGCCACACCCCCTTTCCATTAACATCTATAGAACCCATTTCCCTTAGCCCTGCCCCCTTCCATTAGCCACGCCCCCTTTCCCTTAACATCTATAGAACCCATTTCCCTTAGCCCTGCCCCCTCCCTTAGCCACGCCCCCTTTCCCTTAGCCACGCCCCCTTTCCATTAACATCTATAGAACCCGTTTCCCTTAGCCACGCCCCTCCCTTAGCCACGCCCCCTCCCTTAGCCACGCCCCCTTTCCATTAACATCTATAGAACCCATTTCCCTTAGCCACGCCCCCTCCCTTAGCCACGCCCCCTTTCCATTAATATCTATAAAACCCATTTCCCTTAGCCACGCCCCCTTTCCCTTAGCCACGCCCCCTTTCCCTTAGCCACGCCCCCTTTCCATTAACATCTATAGAACCCATTTCCCTTAGCCCTGCCCCCTCCCTTAGCCACGCCCCCTCCCGTAGCCACGCCCCCTTTCCCGTAGCCACACCCCTTTCCATTAACCACCCCCTTCCCACTCTATAGAACTCCCTTAGCTCCGCCCCTTCCCTTAGCCACACCCCCTTCCCATTAACCACACCCCTTCCCACTCTATAGAACTCCCTTAGCCACACCCCCTTTCCCTTGACCACACCCCCTTCCTACTTTCTATAGAATCACATGATACCTTAATGCATTTTCTATTTTAATGCCACCCCAGGTAAACCACGCCCCCTATCCCTCAGCCCCACCCCCATTCTTTAGCCACGCCCCCTTCCCAGTGTCCATAGAACCACACTGTGCCTTAACCCCGCCACTTTAACCCCTCCCCATTTCCCTTAGCCACGCCCCTTTCCCCTTAGCCCCACCCCCTTTTTACTCTCCATAGAACCCCATTCTACCTTAACACCATCCCCTAGTTAAACCCCGCCCCCCTTAGCCACGCCCCCTTTCCCTTAGCCACGCCCCTCCCTACTCTCCCTAGTACCTCATTATACCTTAAGCCCACCCCCTAAGCACCACCCCACTTAGACCCCGCCCCCTCTGCCTTAGCCCCACCCCCTTTCTACTCTCCATAGAACATTATACCTTGACTCCACCCCCTATTTGAGCCCCGCCCCCCCGTAACCCCCCCCCCGCTCTGTTCCAGACGTCGTCGGAGCCCGCGGAGCCCGACCCCGCCCCCCCCCCCGCCTCCCCGGACCCCCCCCCGCCGCCCCCGCCCCCCATCACCAAGATCCTGATCCCCAAGCAGCTGCTGCCGCCCTCGCTGGCCCCGGGGGGGGGCGTGGTGACCGTCATCCCCGCCGCCGTGGTGGCCGCGCGGGGGGGGGCGGCGGGGGGGGGCGGGGCCGCCCCCCCGGTGCTCGCGCGCTCCCTGCTGCAGCCCCCCCCGCTGCAGCAGATGCCGCCCCCCCCGCAGCAGCCCCCCCCGCAGCCCGCCGTGCTGCAGCCGCCCCCCCCGCTGCAGGCCATGCAGACCCCGCCCCCCCCCGCCCCCGCCCCCAAAATCCAGCAGCCCCCCCCGCCCCCCCCGCTGCACATCAAGATCCTGCCCCCGCCCCCCCTGCAAATCCCGCCCCTGCGCCTCGAGGTGGCGCCCGCGGGGGGGGGCGGGGCGGAGGGGACCCCCCCCCAGACCCCCCCGAACGGCGGCGCCGCCCCCCCGGAGCAGCTGGAGGTGCTGGCGGGAGACGTGGTGCCCGAGGTGAGTTTGGGGACAATTCACGGGGTTTTGGGGCCGCCGCGCTAAAACATTAACGGGGGGGGGGCTGGGGGGTTTGGGGCCAATTCGGGGGGTTTTGGGGCTGGGAGGCACCAAAGAGAAAGGGGGGGGGGGCAGAGATATTGAAGGGGAGATTCGCACCCCGAAATTCCACCTTTTCAGCCCAAAATTCACCTTTTCAGCCCAAAATTCACACTTTTCAGCCCAAAATTCCACCTTTTCAGCCCAAACTTCCACCTTTTCAGCCCAAAATTCACGTTTTCAGCCCAAAATTCCACCATTTCAGCCCAAACTTCCACCTTTTCAGCCCAAAATTCACACTTTTTAGCCCAAAATTCATGCATTTTTCAGCCCAAAATTCACGTTTTCAGCCCAAAATTCACACTTTTCAGCCCAAATAATTCCCCATTTCCACCCCAAAAAATATTCTGTATTTCCACCAGAAAAATTGCCAATTTCCACCCCAAAATTTCAGCTTTTCAGCCCAAAATTCCACCTTTTCAGCCCAAAATTCACACTTTTCAGCCCAAAATTCACACTTTTCAGCCCAAAATTCATGCGTTTTTCAGCCCAAAATTCACGTTTTCAGCCCAAAATTCACACTTTTCAGCCCAAAATTCCACCTTTTCAGCCCAAAATTCACACTTTTCAGCCCAAAATTCCACCTTTTCGGACCAAAATTCACACCTTTTCAGCCCAAATTTCACGTTTTCAGCCCAAATAATTCCCCATTTCCACCCAAAAAATATTCTGTATTTCCACCAGAAAAATTGCCAATTTCCACCCCAAAATTTCAGCTTTTCAGCCCAAAATTTGCACTGCAAAATTTGCACATTTCCCCTCCAAAAAATTCCCATTTTCCACCCAAAATAATTCCCAATTTCCACCCCCAAAAAACCCCAATTTCTACCCCAAATAATTCCCAATTTCACCCCGAAATTCCCCATTTCCCCCCCAAATAATCCCCAATTTCACCCCAAAATTCCCCATTTCCACCCCAAAATTTCCCCAATTTCCACCCCAAAATTCCCCAATTTCACCCCAAATTTCCCCCCAAATAATTCCCAATTTTCCCCCAAAATTCCCCAATTTCCCCCCAAATTCCCCAATTTCCCCCCAAATTCCCCAATTTCCCCCCAAAACTCCCCAATTCCCCCAAAACTCCCCAATTTCCCCCCAAAACTCCCCATTTTCCCCCCAAAATTCCCCAATTTCCCCCCAAAATTCCCCAATTTCACCCCAAATTTCCCCCCAAATAATTCCCAATTTTCCCCCAAAATTCTCCCATTTCCCCCCAAATAATTCCCCAATTCCCCCATTTCACCCCAATTCCCCCCAAATTCCCCATTTCACCCCAATTCCCCATTTCACCCCAATTCCCCCCAAATTCCCCGTTTTCACCCCATTCCCCCTTTCCCTCAGCGGGCCGTACCATTTCACCCCAGCGGGGGGGTGCCCGCACCCCACCCCCTTAACCCCCCCCCCCATTCCACCCCATTCCATCCAGTTCACCTCAGGGCGGGTAAACACCGCTAGAATTCACGCGTTTACGCTGAAAACGTTTATAAATGTTTAAAAAGCGGGGGTTTTGTCGGCAGGTGGAGTCGCCCCCCCCCGTGGCGCTGCAGTTGGTGGAGTCCCCGCCGCGGCCGCGCTGCGTGCGCCTGGGCTGCCTCAACGCGCCGGTGGCCAGCGCCGACTGGGACGAGGAGTACTGCAGCAGCGAGTGCCTGGTCCGCCACTGCAGGTACATTAAACCACACGTTGAACACTTATCTATCACCCACTGCCCCGAAAACCCCGCGTTTCCACTCAAAACGGCTCATTTCCCGCCCTTTTTCCGCCCCCCCCCCCCCCCCCCCCAGGGACGTGTTCCTGGCCTGGCTGGCGGCGCGCAACGCCGGCAACAGCGTGGTGTTCGTCAAATAAACAAAATCCGGCACTTTGGGCACCTTTTGGGGAGGTTTCTGCGCTTTTGGGGGGTTTGGGGACGGGATTTGGGGGTTTTGGGGGTTTTGGGTGCCCAACGGGGTGTGAGGGGTCGTTCTGTGGCGATAATCGCCCAATTTGGATAATTGTGTCGTATTTTAACACCGTTCCCTCATATTTCAACACAATTCCCTCATTTTTCGATGCAATTTGCTATATTTTAACACCGTTCCCTCATATTTCAACACAATTCCCTCATATTTCAATGCAATTTGCTATATTTTAACACCGTTCCCTCATATTTCAACACAATTCCCTCATATTTCGATGCAATTCGCTATATTTTAACACCATTCCCTCATATTTTAACACTATTCGCTCATATTTCAACACAACTCCCTGTATTTTAACACCGTTCCCTCGTATTTCAACGCAATTCCCTCATATTTCAACGCAATTCCCCATATTTTAACGCTATTCCCTCATATTTTGATGCAATTCCCTCATATTTCAACACAACTCCCTGTATTTTAACACTATTCCCTCATATTTCAACACAACTCCCTATATTCTAACACTATTCCCTCATATTTTGACGCAATTCCCCGTATTTCCACACAATTCCCCCTATTTTAACACCCTTCCCTCATATTTCAACATTATTCCCTCATATTTCAACACTATTCCCTCATATTTCAACACTATTCCTCATATTTCAACACAACTCGCCGTATTTTAACACTATTCCCTCATATTTCAATGCAATTTGCTATATTTTAACGCTATTCCCCCATATTTCAACACAATTCCCCGTATTTTAACAATATTCCCTCATATTTCAACGCAATTCCCTCATATTTCAACACAATTCGCTATATTTTAACGCTATTCGCTCATATTTCAACGCAATTCCCCATATTCTACCATCATTCCCTCATATTTTGACACAATTCCCCGTATTTCCACACATTTCCCCATATTTAAACACTCTTCGCTCATATTTCCACACAATTCCCCATATTCTAACACTATTCCTTCATATTTTGACACAATTCCCTCATATTTCAACGCAATTCCCTATATTTTAACGCTATTCCCTCATATTTTAACACGATTCCCCTTATTCTGACACAATTCCCGCATGTTTTACCACCTCATAACCCCCCCATTTCACCTCATAAACCCCCATTTTACCTCATAAACCCCCCCATTTCCCCTCATAAATCCCCAATTTTACCTCATAAACCCCCATTTTACCTCATAAATCTCCATTTCACCTCATAAAATCCCATTTCACCTCATAAAACTTCCATTTTACCAGAGAAACACCATTTTACCTCATAAACCCCCATTTCACCTCATAAATCCCCAATTTTACCTCATAAATCCCCCATTTTACCACAAAAATCCCCCATTTCACCTCATAACCCCCCCATTTTACCTCATAAACCCCCTTTTTACCTCATAAAACCCAGTTTTTACCTCATAACCCCCCATTTCCTCTCATAACCCCCCATTTCCCCTCATAAACCCCCATTTTACCTCATAAAACCCCATTTCCCCTCATAAAACCCCCTTTTTCCCTCCAAACCTTGATTTTACCTCATAAATCCCCCATTTTACCTCATAAATCCCCCGTTTTACCTCATAAACCCCCCATTTTCCCTCATAAAACCCCTTTTTACCTCATAAAACCCCCTTTTATCTCAAAACCCCCATTTTCCCTCATAAAACCCCGGGTTTTACCTCATAAACCCCATTTCACCTCATAAACGCCCATTTTACCTCATAAAACCCCCACTTCACCACAAAAATCCCCCATTTTACCTCATAAAACCGTCATTTTACCTCATAAATCCCCAATTTCCCCTCATAAACCCCCTTTTTCCCTCATAAACCCCCATTTCCCCTCATAAACCCCCATTTCACCTCATAAACCCCCATTTCCCTCATAAACCCCCATTTCCCCTCATAAACCCCATTTCACCTCATAAACCCCCATTTCACCTCATAAAAATCCCTTTTTACCTCATAAAACCCCCTTTTCCCTCAAAACCCCCATTTTACCTCATAAATCCCCCATTTTACCTCATAAACCCCCCGTTTTACCACAAAAATCCCCCATTTCACCTCATAAACCCCTTTTTCCCTCATACACCCCCATTTCACCTCATAAACCCCTTTTTCCCTCACAAAACCCCCTTTTCCCCCCAAACCCCCATCCCCCCCACCCCCCCCTCCCCCCCCGCTCACCTTTTTGCCCAAATCCGCGCGTTTTCAGCCCATTCAGAGCCCCTTGGGCTTGGCGATGACGCCGTCGGGGTAGAGCTGCTTGAAGCGCGCCACCACCTCGGGGTCCAGCAGGTGGATCCCGTCCAGCTGGTTACCCAGCGTGATCCTGCCCAAAAACACCCAAAAACACTGAAATTCACCCCAAAAACACACACACCACCTCGGGGTCCAGCAGGTGGATCCCGTCCAGCTGGTTACCCAGGGTGATCCTGCCCAAAAACACCCAAAAACACCCGAATTCACCCCAAAAACACACACACCACCTCGGGGTCCAGCAGGTGGATCCCGTCCAGCTGGTTACCCAGCGTGATCCTGCCCAAAAACACCCAAAAACACCCGAATTCACCCCAAAAACACACACCACCTCGGGGTCCAGCAGGTGGATCCCGTCCAGCTGGTTACCCAGCGTGATCCTGCCCAAAAACACCCAAAAACACCGAAATTCACCCCAAAAACACACACACCACCTCGGGGTCCAGCAGGTGGATCCCGGCCAGCTGGTTACCCAGCGTGATCCTGCCCAAAAACACCCAAAAACACCCGAATTCACCCCAAAAACACACACACCACCTCGGGGTCCAGCAGGTGGATCCCGTCCAGCTGGTTACCCAGCGTGATCCTGCCCAAAAACACCCAAAAACACCGAAATTCACCCCAAAAACACACACACCACCTCGGGGTCCAGCAGGTGGATCCCGTCCAGCTGGTTACCCAGGGTGATCCTGCCCAAAAACACCCAAAAACACCCGAATTCACCCCAAAACACACACACCACCTCGGGGTCCAGCAGGTGGATCCCGTCCAGCTGGTTACCCAGCGTGATCCTGCCCAAAAACACCCAAAAACACCGAAATTCACCCCAAAAACACACACACCACCTCGGGGTCCAGCAGGTGGATCCCGTCCAGCTGGTTACCCAGGGTGATCCTGCCCAAAAACACCCAAAAACACTGAAATTCACCCCAAAAACACACACACCACCTCGGGGTCCAGCAGGTGGATCCCGTCCAGCTGGTTACCCAGGGTGATCCTGCCCAAAAACACCCAAAAACACCCGAATTCACCCCAAAAACACACACACCACCTCGGGGTCCAGCAGGTGGATCCCGTCCAGCTGGTTACCCAGGGTGATCCTGCCCAAAAACACCCGAATTCACCCCAAAAACACACACATTCACCCCAAAACAGCCCCAAAACCCCTGAATTCACCCCAAAAACAGCCTCAAAACCCCCAAATTCGCCCCAAAACAGCCCCAAAACCACCCGGATTCACCCCAAAATAGCCCCAAAACCCCTGAATTCACCCCAAACAGCCCCAAAACCCCCCTAATTCACCCAAAACAGCCCCAAAACCCCCAAATTCACCCCAAAACAGCCCCAAAACCACCCGAGTTCACCCCAAAACACCCCAAAAACCCCCAAATTCACCCCAAAACCCCCAAATTCACCTCAAAACCCCCAAATTCATCCCAAAACACCCCAAAAACCCCCAAATTCACTCCAAAACCCCCAAATTCACCCCAAAGCATCCCAAAAACCCCCAAATTCACCCCAAAGCAGCCCAAATAACCCCCAAATTCACCCCAAAACAGCCCAAAAACCCCCAAATTCACCCCAAAACAGCCCAAAAAAACCCCAAATTCACCCCAAATCACCCCAAAACAGCCCCAAAACCCCCAAATTCACCCCAAAAACAGCCCCAAAACCCCCAAATTCACCCCAAAACACCCCAAAAACCCCCAAATTCACCCCAAAACAGCCCAAAAAACCAAAAAACCCCCAAATTCACCCCAAATCACCCCAAAACAGCCCCAAAATCTCCAAATTCACCCCAAAAACAGCCCCAAAACCCCCAAATTCACCCCAAAACACCCAGCAGCTGCTCCCCCAGCGTGACCCTGCGACACCACGTCCCCAAACTGCCCCAAACAGCCCCAAAATCGCCAGAATTCACCCCAAAACACCCACCAGCTGCTCCCCCAGCGTCACCCTGGGGGTGCCCGTCCCCAACTGCCCCAAAACCCCCGGAATTCACCCCAAACTGCCCCAAAACCCCCAAATTCACCCCAAAAACAGCCCCAAAACAGACAAATTCACCCGAAAACCCCCAAATTCACCCCAAAACACCCCAAAACAGCCCCAAATTCACCCCAAAACAGCCCAAAAACCCCGAATTCACCCCCAAAACACCCAAATTCACCCCAAAACACCCCCAAAACCCCCGAATTCACCCCAAAAACAGCCCCAAACCCCCTGAATTTACCCCAAAACACCCCAAAAACCCCCAAATTCACCCCAAACCCCCAAATTCACCGCAAAACACCCCCAAAACCACCCGAATTCACCCCAAAACACCCCAAAAACCCCCAAATTCACCCCAAAACCCCCAAATTCACCTCAAAACCCCCAAATTCATCCCAAAACACCCCAAAAACCCCCAAATTCACCCCAAAACCCCCAAATTCATCCCAAAACACCCCAAAAACCCCCAAATTCACCCCAAAACACCCCAAAAACCCCCAAATTCACCCCAAAACAGCCCAAAAAAAACCCAAATTCACCCCAAATCACCCCAAAACAGCCCCAAAACCCCCAAATTCACCCCAAAAACAGCCCCAAAACCCCCAAATTCACCCCCAAATTCACCCCAAAACAGACAAATTCACCCGAAAACCCCCAAATTCACCCCAAAACACCCCAAAGACCCCCAAATTCACCCCAAAACACCCAAATTCACCCCAAAACACCCCAAAAACCCCCAAATTCACCCCAAAAAACCCAAATTCACCCCAAAACACCCCAAAAACCCCCAAATTCACCCCAAAACCCCCAAATTCACCCCAAAACCACCCGAATTCACCCCAAAACACCCCAAAAACCCCCAAATTCACCCCAAAACCCCCAAATTCACCCCAAAACAGCCCCAAAACCCCCAAATTCACCCCAAAAACAGCCCCAAAATCGCCAGAATTCCCCCCAAAACCCCCAGCAGCTGCTCCCCCAGCGTGACCCTGCGACACCACGTCCCCAAACTGCCCCAAAACCCCCGGAATTCACCCCAAAACGCCCAATTCACCAGTTGGGCTGCACGTTGTGGGGCCGCCCGAACAGCTCGATCTTGCGCGTGCCCCAAAACCCCCCGAATTCCCCCCAAAGTGCCCCAAAACCCCCGGAATTCCCCCCAAAACGCCCAATTCACCAGTTGGGCTGCACGTTGTGGGGCCGCCCGAACAGCTCGATCTTGACGTGCCCCAAAACCCCCCGAATTCCCCCCAAACTGCCCCAAAACCCCCGGAATTCGGCCCAGTTCACCAGTTGGGCTGCACGTTGTGGGGCCGCCCGAACAGCTCGATCTTGCGCGTGCCCGGCGACAGCCGCTCGATCATCCCGTAGATCTCGTCCGGCTTGTGGCTGGTGGAGCGCACCTGCGCCAGAAACGCCCCTTTGCACCCCAAAAACGACCCCAAAAACGGCCCCTGCGCCCCAAAATCACCCCAGAACGACCCCAAAAACGGGCTCTGCGCCCCAAAATCACCCCAGAACGACCCCAAAAATGGCCTCTGCGCCCCAAAATCACCCCAAAAACGGCCTCTGCGCCCCAAAATCACCCCAAAATCACCCCAAAAACGGCCTCTGCGCCCCAAAATCACCCCAAAAACGGCCTCTGCGCCCCAAAATCACCCCAAAAATGGCCTCTGCGCCCCAAAATCACCCCAAAATCAC
Organism: Streptopelia decaocto; assembly: GCF_964273445.1. Lineage (NCBI taxonomy): Eukaryota > Metazoa > Chordata > Aves > Columbiformes > Columbidae > Streptopelia > Streptopelia decaocto. The sequence continues at coordinate 17,512 of NW_028116071.1, forward strand.
CCCAAAAACGGCCCCTGCGCCCCAAAATCACCCCAAAAACGGCCTCTGCGCCCCAAAATCACCCCAAAACAACCCCAAAAACGGGCTCTGCGCCCCAAAATCACCCCAAAATCACCCCAAAAACGGCCTCTGCGCCCCAAAATCACCCCAAAAACGGGCTCTGTGCCCCCAAATCATCCCAGAACGACCCTTTGCACCCCAAAATCACCCCAAAATCACCCCAAAAACGGCCTCTGCACCCCAAAATCACCCCAAAAACGGCCTCTGCGCCCCAAAATCACCCCAAAATCACCCCAAAAACGGCCTCTGCGCCCCAAAATCACCCCAAAATCACCCCAAAAACGGGCTCTGCGCCCCAAAATCACCCCAGAACGACCCCAAAAACGGCCTCTGCGCCCCAAAATCACCCCAAAATCACCCCAAAAACGGCCCCTGCGCCCCAAAATCACCCCAAAATCACCCCAAAAACGGCCTCTGCGCCCCAAAATCACCCCAAAATCACCCCAAAAACGGGCTCTGCGCCCCCAAATCACCCCAAAATCACCCCAAAAACGGCCCCTGCGCCCCAAAATCACCCCAAAAACGGCCTCTGTGCCCCAAAATCACCCCAAAAACGGGCTCTGCGCCCCAAAATCACCCCAAAATCACCCCAAAAACGGCCCCTGCGCCCCAAAATCACCCCAGAACGACCCCAAAAACGGCCTCTGCGCCCCAAAATCACCCCAAAAACGGCCTCTGCGCCCCAAAATCACCCCAAAAACGGCCTCTGCGCCCCAAAATCACCCCAAAAACACCCCAAAAACGGGCTCTGCGCCCCAAAATCACCCCAAAATCACCCCAAAAACGGCCTCTGCGCCCCAACATCACCCCAAAATCACCCCAAAAACGGCCTCTGCACCCCAAAATCACCCCAAAATCACCCCAAAAACGGCCTCTGCGCCCCAAAATCACCCCAAAATCACCCCAAAAACGGCCTCTGCGCCCCAAAATCACCCCAAAAACAGCCTCTGCGCCCCAAAATCACCCCAAAATCACCCCAAAAACGGCCTCTGCGCCCCAAAATCACCCCAAAATCACCCCAAAAACGGCCTCTGCGCCCCAAAATCACCCCAAAACGGCCTCTGCGCCCCAAAATCACCCCAAAAACGGCCTCTGCGCCCCAAAATCACCCCTAAATGACCCTTTGCACCCCAAAATCACCCCAAAATGACCCTTTTCACCCCAAAATGACCCTTTTCACCCCAAAAATGCCCTTTTCACCCCAAAATGCCCCTTTGCACCCCAAAATCACCCACAAAATGCCCCTTTTTCACCCCAAAATGCCCCTCTGCACCCCAACATCACCCCAAACAACCCCTTTTCACCCCAAAATGGCCCTTTTGCACCCAAAAATGCCCCTCTGCACCCCAACATCACCCCAAAACCACCCTTTTGCACCCCAAAAGGCCCTTTTTCCCCAAAATGCCCCATTTCAGCCCAAAATCACCCCCCAAAAGCCCCTTTTTCCCCCAACCCCCCCCCGCCCCGTTTTGGGGCCAAACGCGGCGGTTTTGGGACCGACCTCGGCCACGATGACGTCACAGTCCAGCCCGCGGTTGAAGCCCTGGGGGGTGCCCTTCACCCCCACCTGCAACGGCACCAAAATCGCCCTTTTTCACCCCAAAATCGCCCCCAAAATCCCGTTTTTGGGCATTTTAAGGCGTGCAAATGTGTGTGTGTGGGGGGGGGATCAAGATTTGGGGGGTTTGGCGGGTTGGGCCCATCAAATTTGGGGTAAAATCCCCAGGTTTTGGGGTCTCCCCCCCCCCCCAGGGCTGCCTGGACTGCACCAATCGCTTGGGGGGGGGGGGGTTGGGTCGTTCCATGTGGCTTTTGGCTCATTCCATGGGGGTTTTGGGTCATTTCACGTGCATTTGGGGTCATTTCACGTGGTTTTGGGGTCATTTCACGTGGTTTTTTGGGTGGGAAATTCCAAGGGGGGGTCCACACTTATTTTTATGGTCTCAGGGTGAGATTTTGGGGCAAAACGAGAGCATTTTGGTCAATCCCCAGCTGGCGCTGCTTGGACTGTACCAATCACTTCGGGGGGGGGGGTGTCATTCCATGTGGTTTTGGGTCGTTCCATGTAATTTTGGGTCATTCCATGTGATTTTGGGGTCATTCCATGTGGTTTTGGGTCGTTCCATGTGGTTTTGGGTCATTCCATGTGATTTTGGGTCGTTCCATGTGATTTTGGGGTCATTCCATGTGGTTTTTGGGCCGTTTTCCGCAATTTTTGGGTTGTTTTCCGCGGTTTTTGGGTCATTTTCAGCGGTTTTTGGGTCGTACCATGTGCTTTTTGGGTCATACCATGGGATTTTTGGGTCGTACCATGGGATTTTTGGGTCATACCATGGGATTTTTGGGTCGTACCATGGGATTTTTGGGTCATACCATGTGATTTTTGGGTCATACCATGGGATTTTTGGGTCGTACCATGTGCTTTTTGGGGCGTACCATGTGGTTTTTGGGTCGTACCATGGGATTTTTGGGTCATACCATGGGATTTTTGGGTCATACCATGGGATTTTTGGGTCATACCATGTGGTTTTTGGGTCGTACCATGTGGTTTTTGGGTCGTACCATGTGGTTTTTGGGTCATACCATGGGATTTTTGGGTGGTTTTCCATGGTTTTTGGGCCGTTTTCTGCATTTTCGGGGCCGTTTTGGGTGGTTTTGGGTGATTTTGGGTGATTTTGGGTGGTTTTGGGTCTCACCAGGCAGTGCTCCTTGCCGTGGTTGAGCCAGTGCCCGGTGCGCCCGGTGCGGATGATGCGCTGCAGCTGGTTGGTCTTCACCCAGATGATCTCGTCCACGCGCTCGTACCTGCGCCCAATCCCGCGGGTTTGGGGTCGGGGGTCACAGAACTCGCCCCAGAGGCTGAGGCATGGCGGCCGTTTTGGGGCGAATCCCGCGGGTTTGGGGTCGGGGGGGGATGGGACTCAGACTCACCCCCAGAGGTTGAGGCACTCGCGGCCCAGCTCCATGGCCCTGGGGGGAAACGCCGGTTGCTATGGCGACAGACGCCAGCTTGGTTACTGGCGGGGCCGCCATCTTGGTTACTGGTGGGGGCAGCCATCTTGAGTACTGGCAGTGGCTGCCATCTTGATTACTTGTGGCAGCCATCTTGAGTACTGGCGGTGGCTGCCATCTTGATTACTAGTGACAGCCATCTCGATTACTGGCGGTGGCAGCCATCTTGAGTACTGGCGGTGGCTGCCATCTTGATTACTAGTGGCAGCCATCTTGATTACTGGCAGTGGCTGCCATCTTGATTACTAGTGGCAGCCATCTTGATTACTGGCGGTGGCAGCCATCTTGAGTACTGGCGGTGGCTGCCATCTTGATTACTGGTGGCAGCCATCTTGATTACTGGCAGTGGCTGCCATCTTGATTACTAGTGGCAGCCATCTTGATTACTGGCGGTGGCTGCCATCTTGATTACTAGTGGCTGCCATCTTGATTACTAGTGGCTGCCATCTTGATTACTAGCGGCTGCCATCTTGATTACTAGCGGCTGCCATCTTGATTACTGGCGGTGGCTGCCATCTTGATTACTAGTGGCAGCCATCTTAATTACTAGTGGCAGCCATCTTGATTACTAGTGGCAGCCATCTTGATTACTGACAGTGGTGGCTGCCATCTTGATTACTGGTGGTGGCTGCCATCTTGATTACTGACAGTGGCCACCATCTTGATTACTTGTGGCAACTATCTTGATTACTGACAGTGGTGGCCGCCATCTTGATTACTGGTGGTGGCCATCTTGATTACTGGCAGTAGCCACCATCTTTATTACTATCGGTCACCATCTTTATTACTGATGGTGGCCACCATCTTGATTACTGGTGGCGGCCATCTTGATTACTAATGGTCACCATCCTGATTACTGGTGGCCGCCATCTTGATTACTGGTGGTGGCCGCCATCTTGATTCCTAGTGGTGGCGGCCGCCATCTTGCCTGCTGGCACTTCCAGCCCCCCCCATTCTGAGCCGCTCGGGGGGGTTTTGGGGCGGCCCCACCTGCCGGTGCCCCAGAGGAACAGGAAGAGGAAGAGGGACAGGAAGAGGAAGCGGCGCCCACCTTCCGGTGACCCAGAGGAAGAGGAAGCCGTCGTCCTGCAGCTCGGGGATGTTGAGGCGCCGCATCTCGTCGTCGGTCAGCGTCCCGTAGGGCAGCTCCATGTGGATGTCCCAGGGCGGGTCGGCCATCACCACCGCGAACTTGCCCAGGATGCGCACGTCCAGGTACCGGATGTCGCAGCAGATCCACTGGGGGGGGGAGGGGACGCAGAAACCACACGCAATTGGAAAGGCCAAATTTGGAAATTCGAAATTTTGAAATTTGAAATTATTTGGAAATTTGGAAATTTGAAAATTTCAAAATTTGAAATTTTGAAATTTTGAAAAGACTTCAAAATTTGAAATGTAAAATTTTGGAATTTTGAAATTTCACAATTTTGGAATTTTGAAATTTCAAATTTAAATTTTGGAGTTCAGGAACTTCGAAATTTTACAATTTTAAAATTTTGAAATTTAAAATTTTGGAATTTTTGAATTTTGAAGTTTTACAATTTTGAAATTTTAAAATCAGAAATTTTGAAATTTGAAACTTTGAAATTTTAAAATTTGAAATTTTGAAATTTTAAAATTTGAAATTTTGAAATTTTAAAATTTGAAATTTTGAAATTTGGAATTTTGAAATTTTGAAACTTGAAATTTTGAAGTTTTGCAATTTTAAAAATCTCTAATTTTAAAATTTCAAAATTTCAAATTTCAAGATTTTGAAATTTCAAAATTTCTAATTTCCAAATCTCAAAATTTCAAATCTCAAAATTTCAAAATTCCAAATTTCAAAATCTCTAATTTTAAAATTTTGAAATTTCAAATTTCAAAATTCCGAATTAAAAATTTCAAAATTCCAAATTTCAAAATTTCTAATTTTAAAATTTCAAAATTTCAAATTTCAAATAATTTCAAAGTTTCAAATAATTTCAAAACTTCAAATAATTTCAAAATTTCAAATTTCAACATTTCAAAATTTCAAGATTTCAAGATTTTAAATTTCAAAATTTCTGATTTTAAAATTTCAAAATTGCAAATTTCAAAATTTCTAATTTTAAAATTTTAACATTTCGAATTTCAAAATTTCAAATTTCAGAATTTCAAAATTCAAAATTTCAAATAATTTCTAAATTTCACATTTCAAAATTTCACATTTTAAAATTTAAAACGTCAAAATTTTAAATGTCAAAGTTTCAAAATTTCAAATTTCAAAATTTCTAATTTTACAATTTCAAAATTTCAAGTTTCAAAATTTTGAAATTTCAAAATTTCAAAGTTCAAAATTTCCGAATTTCAAATTTCCGAATTTCAAATTTCCGAATTTCAAATTTCCGAATTTCAAATAATTTCCGAATTTCAAATAATTTCCAAACTCCAAAATGTGAACTGATTAATTTGTTGTGATTCCACCCCGTGCCGCACTGAGGGGCGCGGGGGCCGCGATTGGTCGCCCGCGGGCGCGGGGGCCGCGATTGGTTACCTGCGGCGGGAAGAGGCGGTCGCGGGCGCGGTCGCGGGGCGGGGCGGGCGGGGCGGGGCTGGGCGGGCGGGGCGCGGCGCTGCGGGGGGGCGAGGGCCGCCCGTCGATCTCGTAGTGCACGTACTTGCAGGTGTCCATGTGGAAGCAGGTGTTGAGGAACGAGCAGTCGCCCAGAGACTCGTCCGTGTGCTTGTTGATGATGCGCCTGAAAATCGGGGCAAAAAAGGGCAGAATCGGGGTTGGAAACTGGGAAACTGGCGCTGGATTGGGGGGTGGAAATGGGGACGTTCGGGTGGGATTTTTGCAGTTGAAATCGGGAAATTCATGTGGAAATTTCAGATTTTAGGTCGGAAATGACAAATTTTGAGGTAAAAGTGGCACATTTTGAGGTAAAAGTGTCACATTTTGAGGTAGAAACGTCAAATTTTGAGGTAGACATTTCACATTTCGAGGTGGAAATTCCACATTTTGAGACAGAAACCTCAAATTTTGAGGTAAAAGTGTCAAATTTTGAGGTAAAAGTCTCAAATTTTGAGGTAAAAGTCTCAAATTTTGACGTGGAAGCATCAAATTTTGAGGCAGAAGCGTCAAATTTTGAGGTAAAAGTGTCAAATTTTGAGGCGGAAGCATCAAATTTTGGGGTAAAAGTGTCAAATTTTGAGATAGGTCAAATTTTGAGCTTAAAGTGTCAAATTTTGAGGTAGAAACGTCAAATTTTGAGGTAGAAATGTCAAGTTTTGAGGTGGAAATTCCATATTTTGAGGTGGAAACGTCAAAGTTTGAGGTGGAAGCGTCAAATTTTGAGGTGGAAACGTCAAATTCTGAGGCAGAAGCGTCAAATTTTGAGGTAAAAGTGTCAAATTCTTAGGTGGAAGCATCAAATTTTGAGGTAAAAGTGTCAAATTTTGAGGTAAAAGTGTCAAATTTTGAGGTGGAAGCATCAAATTTTGAGGTAAAAGTGTCAAATTTTGAGGTAGAAAGGTCAAATTTTGAGGTAAAAGTGTCAAATTTTGAGGTAGAAAGGTCAAATTTTGAGGTAAAAGTGTCAAATTATGACGTAAAAGTCTCAAATTTTGAGGTAAAAGTGTCAAATTTTGAGGCGGAAGCATCAAATTTTGGGGTAAAAGTGTCAAATTTTGAGATAGATCAAATTTTGAGCTTAAAGTGTCAAATTTTGAGGTAGAAAGGTCAAATTTTGAGGTTATAGTGTCAAATTTTGAGGTAGAAACGTCAAATTTGAGGTGGGAATTCCATATTTTGAGGTGGAAACGTCAAATTTTGAGGTGGAAACGTCAAATTTTGAGGTGGAAACGTCAAATTTTGAGGTGGAAACGTCAAATTTTGAGGTGGAAACGTCAAATTTTGAGGTAGAAGCGTCAAATTTTGAGATAGGTCAAATTTTGAGCTTAAAGTGTCAAATTTTGAGGTAGAAAGGTCAAATTTTGAGGTGGAAACGTCAAATTTTGAGGTGGAAACGTCAAATTTTGAGGTGGAAACGTCAAATTTTGAGGTGGAAACGTCAAATTTTGGGTGGGCCGTACCGGAAGTGCAGGCGGGGGCAGGGCCGCGCGGCGCCGCTGGCGCGCACGCACTCCTCCTTGGTGCCGTGGTCGCAGAACTCCTGCACCTGCGCGCGCCCGCGCGACCGGAACTTCTCCACGATCGACTGCTCCTTGGCCGTGGTCGTGTTCAGCAGCTCCAGGATCTCCTGGCTCACCTGGAAACGCCCGTTCCGGGCCAAAAACGCTCGGTTTAGGCCCAAAAACGCTCATTTTAGGACAAAACACCAGCCTCTCCATGCACTGAGCGTTTTCCCGCCGTTTTTCTGACCTAAAACGCCCGTTTTTGAGCTAAAAACCCCAAATTTCAGCCTTTTGAGCATCAACTGCACGTTTCCCTGCCGTTTTTCTGACCTAAAAATGCCCGTTTCTGCGCTAAAACACCAAATTTCAGCCTTTTGAGCATCAAATACGCGTTTTCCCGCCATTTTTCTGACCTAAAACGCCCGTTTTTGCGCTAAAAACCCCAAATTTCAGCCTTTTGAGCATCAACTACGCGTTTTCCCGCCATTTTTCTGACCTGAAACGCCCGTTTTTGAGCTAAAAACCCCAAATTTCAGCCTTTTGATCATCAACTGCACGTTTCCCTGCCGTTTTTCTGACCTAAAAATGCCCGTTTCTGCGCTAAAACACCAAATTTCAGCCTTTTGAGCATCAACTACGTGTTTTCCCGCCGTTTTTCTGACCTAAAACGCCCGTTTTTGCGCTAAAAACGCTGAATTTCAGCCTTTTCAGCATCAACTGCACGTTTTCCCACCGTTTTTCTGACCTAAAAATGCCCGTTTTTGCGCTAAAAACCCCAAATTTCAGCCTTTTGAGCATCAAATACGCTTTTTCCCGCCATTTTTCTGACGTAAAACGCCTGTTTTTGCGCTAAAAACGCCGAATTTCAGGCTTTTGAGCATCAACTACGCGTTTTCCCGCCATTTTTCTGACCTAAAACGACCGTTTTTGCGCTAAAAACGCTGAATTTCAGCCTTTTGAACTATGTGTTTTCCCGCTGTTTTTTTGAGGTAAAACCACCTTTTTTGGGGGGGAAAACCCAAAACTTCAGCGTTTTGAGGGACACCCAAAGTTTTTCCCGCCATTTTTGTGGCAGGAAACGCCACAAAAGCCCCAAATTTCCTCATTTTTGCCTCAAAATCCCTACTTTTTTTAACGGGACCCCAAAATCTCAATATTTTGGGGTTCAATCAAGTGCGTTCCTCACAATTTTTGAGGTAAAACCCTCAACTTTTTGTGACATTAACCCCAAATTTTAACATTTTAAGGAACAACCTGTACCGCTCCTCAACATTTTTGGTGGGAAATACCACAAAATCCCCAAAATTCATCATTTTCTCCCCCAAAATCCCCATATTTTACAATTAGACCCCAAAATCTCAACATTTGGGGGTTCAACCACTTGTGTCCCTCAACATTTTTGAGGTAAAACCCCCAAATTTTCACGATATTAACATAAAATTCCAACACTTTGTGCAACAACCCAACCAACGCTCCTCATCACTTTTGGCGGGAAACGCCGCAAAACCCCCAAATTCCCTCATTTTCTCCTCAAAAATACTCATTTTTTTAACAAGACCCCAAAATCTCAACATTTTGGGGTTCGACCACTTGTGTCCCTCAACATTTTTGAGGTAAAACCCCCAATTTTCCCCAATATTAACACAAAATTCCACCATTTTCAGCAACAAACAACAAACGCTCCTCAACACTTTTGGTGGGAAACGCCACAAAACCCCCAAAATTCCATCTTTTCTCCTCAAAACCCCCCTTTTTTTTGGCGGGAACTCCTAAATTCAACATTTTGGGGTTCAACCAAACGTGTCCCTCAACATTTTTGAGGCAAAACCCTCAGTTTTTCACAATATTAACATAAAATTTCAATAGTTTGAGCAACAACGCAACAAACGCTCCTCAACATTTTTGGCGGGAAATGCCACAAAACCCCCAAATTCCCTCATTTTCTCATCTAAACCCCCATTTTTTTAACAAGACCCCAAAATCTCAACATTTTGGGGTTGAACCACGTGGTCCCTCAACATTTTTGAGGTAAAACCCTCAATTTTCCGCAATATTAACACAAAATTTCCGTAGTTTGAGCAACAACGCAACAAACGCTCCTCAGCACTTTTGGCGGGAAACGCCTCGAACCCACCATTTCCCCTCAGGAAACACCGCCATTTTGTTCTCATTCCCCCTCAGGCAACGCCGCCATTTTGTTCTCATTTCCCCTCAGGCAACGCCGCCATTTTGTTCTCATTCCCCCTCAGGAAACGCCGCCATTTTGGGCTGATTTCCCCGCATTTCGGTCAAATCCGCGTCGGTCACCTTCTTGCTCTGCTGCTCCTTGGTGGACTGCTGACTCAGCAGGCTCTCGATCTCCAGATCCACCTCGCTCGCCTGCTTCCGCCATTTCTTGGGCTCCTTGCCGGCGTCGCGCTCCCCGCCGGCGGCCATCTTGTTTCCCCCTTCCTCCTCCTCGCTGCGCCGCTTCCGCTCCGTTTTGGGGCGAATTCCCGGGGTTTCGGGGCCGCCGCCCGTCATGGCCGCCAGCTTGGAGTGGTCGGCGAAGGTGACGAGGGTGGCGCCGCCATCTTGGAGCCGCCGGATCTCGATCAGCTCCTGCGCCGCGAACTTCTCCAGCAGGCTCTCCACCTGCCGCTGCGGCGCCGGCGCCTCCGCCTGGTGTTTTGGGGCGAAAACGCCGCGTTTTGGGCAATTCCGGGCGGGTTGGTGTGGGGATTATTGAGGGGAAACGGCGGCGCTTCGCCACCGGGGGTTTTGGGGCGAAAACGTGGCGTTTTGGGCCATTTCGGGCCGGAAATTCTTAAGTGGAAATGATGTTTTGGGTGGGTTTGAGCCATGAATTTTTAAGTGGAAATAACCACATTTTGGGTCGTTTTGAGCGGAGGATTAAGTGGAAATAACGAGGTTTTGTGTTATGAATTATTAAGTGGAAATAACGACATTTTGGGTCATTTTGAGCCACGAATTATTAAGCAGAAATAACGACATTTTGGGCAATTTTGAGCTATGAATCTTTAAGGGCAAATAACGACATTTTGGGTGATTTTCTGGCATAAATTTTTGAGTGGAAATAACGACATTTTGGGCAATTTTGAGCTATGAAATATTAAGTGGAAATAACAGCATTTTGGGTCATTTTAAACCATGAATTTTTAAGTGGAAATAACGGCATTTTGGGTCATTTTAAGGCGCAAGTTTTTAAGTGGAAATAACAACATTTTGGGTTATTTTAAGCCACAAGTTTTTAGGTGGAAATGATGACATTTTGGGTCATTTTAAGCCACGAGTTTTTAAGTGGAAATAACCACATTTTGGGTCATTCTAAGCCACAAATCTTTAAGTTGAAATAACGACGTTTTGGGTCATTTTAAGCCATGAATTTTTAGGTGGAAATAACAGCATTTTGGGTCATTTTGAGCCATGAATTTTTAAGTGTAAATACCGACGTTTTGCGCCACTTTGCAGCACAAGTTTTTGAGTGCAAATACCGCGATTTTGGGCAAGTTCGGGCGTCTTACGGTGGCGATGGAGCGGCCAATGGCGGCCGAGTCGGCGGGCAGCGGCAGCGCCACGTCGGCCAATCGCAGCAGCAGCCGCCGCTCCAGGGCGGGGTCGGGGGGCGGGGCCTCGGCGGCGCAGGCTCCTGATTGGCCCGGGGCGGCGGCGGGGGCGGGGCTGGCGGGGGTGGGGGCGGGGCTGGCCGTGCGGGGCGGGTCTGCGTTAACGAATGACATTAATTAACCCTGACCCATCGTTAATTAACCCCTGACCCCTCATTAATTAATCTGGCAGCCCCATCGCCCCCCAAGGCTCACTATTTGGCAGCCCCATAGTCCCCTATAGCTCACTATTTGGCAGCCCCATAGACCCCAAGGCTCACTATTTGGCAGCCCCATAGACCCCAAGGCTCACTATTTGGCAGCCCCATTGCCCCCAAGGCTCACTATTTGGCAGCCCCATCGCACCCCAAAGCTCACTATTTGGCAGCCCCATTGCCCCCTGTAGCTCACTATTTGGCAGCCCCAAGGCTCACTATCTCACTATCACCATTTCACCCATTACCCCATTATCCTCATTAACCCCATTTAACCCATTAACCCCCATTATCCTCATTAACCCCATTACCCCCATTTAACACCATTTCACCCATTAACCCAATTATCCTCATTAACCCCATTTCACCCATTAACCCCCATTATCCTCATTAACCCCCACTACCCCATTTAACCCATTAACCCCCATTACCCCAATTAACCGCCATTGACCCCATTTAACCCATTAACCCCATTATCCCAATTAACCCCATTATCCTCATTAACCCCCATTAAACCCATTTAACCCCATTATCCCCTTTTACCCCCATTACCCCATTTCACCCATTAACCCCCGTTATCCTCATTAACCCCATTGATCCCCATTAACCACCATTGATCCCCATTAACCCCAGTATCCTCATTAACCCCATTACCCCATTTCACCCATTAACCCCATTATCATCATTAACCCCCATTACCCCCATTTTACCCATTAACCCCCAGTATCCTCATTAACCCCATTGATCCCCATTAACCCCCAGTATCCTCATTAACCCCCATTAACCCCATTAACCCCATTTCACCCATTAACCCCATTATCCTCATTAACCCCCATTACCCCCATTTCACCCATTAACCCCCATTATCCCCATTAACCCCCATTACCCCATTGAACCCCCATTACCCCCATTAACCCCATTTCACCCATTACCCCCATCTCACCCATTAACCCCCATTACCCCATTACCCCATTAACTCCTGTTACCCCCATTCTCCCGTTACCCCCCGTTCTCCCCGTTCTCCGCTCACCGAGCGGCTCCATCTTGCGGCGCCGCTGCAGCCGCTCCCGCAGCGAGTGCAGCTGCTGCTTGTGCGCCTGGATCGAGCTCCACGTGTCCGACATGGCTGCGGGGATCCCGGAACCGACACCGGGTACCGGGGAACCGCCACCGGGGGGCCTGGAACCGCAACGGGGCCTGGAACCCGCGCGGAGCCCCGAGCGCCGCCCGCCGACCCGCTCGCTCCGCGCCCGCCGCCGAACCGGAAGCGGCTCCCCGGCGCCGCCGCCTTTTATAGCCGAGGCCACGCCCCTTCCGCAGCCACGCGCCAGCCTCACTGCCGGCGCGCCCCGCCCATATCCCCATGGCAACCGGCGCCATTTTGAGCGCTGGAGAGCCCCTCCCATATCCCCATGGCAACCGGCGCCATTTTGAGCGCTGGAGAGCCCCTCCCATATCCCCATGGCAACTGGCGCCATTTTGCGCACCCCCACGCATCACCATGGCAACCGACGCCATTTTGAGCGCCACCACGCACCACCATGGCAACCGACGCCATTTTGAGCGCCCCCCCCATATCGCCATGGCAACCGGCGCCATCTTGCGGCCTGGTTCCCCACAACCCCACCCAAATGAGCTTTTTTTGGGGTGTTTTAGCCCAAAATTGGCTCCCGGTGCCGCGCACACGTGACGCAGAGCGGGGGGAGGGGGGAGGAGCGTTTAATGGGCGCAAAACGGGGGATTTGGGGGGAAATGGCGGCATTTTGGGGTCCAAATCGGCCTTTTTGGACCCAAAATGAGCCACATTCCCACAGGAATTGTCGATATTCCCCAAAATTCATCATCATTTCCACAATATTTCGCATTATTCACCCCAAAAAAACTCTGACTTTTTGGTTCAAACCTCTCGATTTTTGGGGGGAAAACCCTCATTTTGGGGGGTTTTCAACTCATTTTTTGGGGGATTTTCTACTTATTCGTGGTTTTTGTTCAAATCTTGATTTTCGAGCGAAAACCCGGTTTTTGGACGCTTATTTTCGCTTCTTTTTTTAAACGGTGTTTCCTGATGCTTTTTGAGGCGGTTTCGGTTCATTTTGGGGCGATTCGGGTCATTTTGGAGGCGTATTTTTAATTTTATAAGGTTTTACGCACCGCGGCCAATCAGCGCGCGTTGCTAGGCAGATTACGCGCCCCGCTCTCCCGAGCGCGTTCAATCAGGGCGCGTTGCTAGGCAGATTAAGCCCCTCCAAAGGGCGGCCAATAAGCGCGCGTTGCTAGGCAGATTAAGCCCCTCCAAAGGGCGGCCAATAAGCGCGCGTTGCTAGGCAGATTAAGCCCCACCAAAAGGCGGCCAATAAGCGCGCGTTGCTAGGCAGATTAAGCCGGTCCAAAGAGCGGCCAATAAGCGCGCGTTGCTAGGCAGATTAAGACACTGCAAAGCGTGGCCAATCAAGGCGCGTTGCTAGGCAGATTAGGCGCCCCCCTCAAACACGGACAACCAGCGCGCGTTGCTAGGCAGATTACGCCACCCCAGCAACGCGCGGCCAATCAGCGCGCGTTGCTAGGCAGATTCCGCGCCGGCAAAGCGAGAAAGCGCCACTAAACGCTCTTAATTAACCTCTCTAATTAATTAGCGCCCCCCTCGCTGTTAATTAAGGAGGAGGAAAATGCTGACGGCGCCAAATGGATCAATGGGAGTCAATGGGGGTCAATGGGGGTCAATCGGAGTCAATGGGGGGGAATGGGGACCCAGGAGTTCGGGGGGGACCCAGGAGTGCCCCAAAGGACCCAGATGTTCGGGAGGGACCCAGGAGTGCCCCAATGGACCCAGGTGTTCGGGAGGGACCCAGGAGTTCGGGAGGGACCCAGGAGTGCCCCAAGGGACCCAGGAGTTCGGGAGGGACCCAGGAGTTCGGGAGGGACCCAGGAGTGCCCCAATGGACCCAGGAGTGCCCCAAGGGACCCAGGAGTTCGGGGGGGGGGGGGGGGATGGGGGGGACACACAGGGCGGGGCGGTTCTCCGATCACATGACAGCGCCCTGGGCCAATCAGGCCCCGCCCCGCCCCAAGCCCCGCCCACTCCGGTTCCCAGCAGAGCGGCGGCGACACCGACAGGTGGGGGGGGGGACGCACGGACGCTCCTGATTGGTCCGTCCCGCAGGGACGAGGGGGAAAACGCTCCTGATTGGCTGCAATTTGGGGAAGGGGGAGGGGGGGAGGATGTAAACAGGAAGTGGCTCCTCCCCCCCCCCCCCCCAGGTCCCCCCCATGGGTTCTCACGGTGGGGGGAGGGGCCGCCGGGAGGAGGAAGTGACGTCAGAGGAAGCGGAGCTGGCGCTGGGATTGGCCGAGCTGCTGCGGAGGTAAAAAAAAAAAAAACACAAAAAAACCGGGGAGTTTGGGGCATTTTGGGCGAGTTTCGGGGGTTTTGGAAACCCCGGAATCAGCGCCCCCTGCTGGACCCGCAGGGAACGACACGAGGGGGCGGAGCCAGACGGAGGGGGCGGGGCCGCAGGTAACGCCCGGGGCACGCCTGGGTCCACCGGGGCACTCCTGGGTCCCTTGGGGCACGCCTGGGTCCCTCCCGAACTCCTGGGTCCCTCCTGAACAACTGGGTCCCTTGGGGCACTCCTGGGTCCCTTGGGGCACTCCTGGGTCCCTCCCGAACTCCTGGGTCCCTCCTGAACAACTGGGTCCCTTGGGGCACTCCTGGGTCCCTTGGGGCACCCCTGGGTCCCTCCCGAACTCCTGGGTCCCTCGGGGTGGGCGTCACCTCTGACGACATGGCCCCGCCCCCAGCCCCGCCCCCTCTGGCCAATCACGAGCTGCGGCTGCAGCTGGAGCTGGGCCGGGGGAGGGGCCCGGGGGACCCGCCCCCCAGGAGGAGAATCTGCCCCGGATGCTGATACAGGTGAGGGGGGCTGGGGGGATATGGGGCGCTATGGGGCGATATGGGACACTCTATGGGTCTCTATGGTCCCTATGGGTCTCTATGGGTGTCTATGGGTCTCTATGGGTCACTCTATGGGTCCCTATGGGTTTCTATGGGGTCTCTGGGTCCCTATGGGTCTCTATGGGGTCTCTGTGGGGTCTCTATACTCTCTATGGGTCTCTATGGGTCAGTCTATATCTCCCTATGGGGTCTCTATGGGGTCCCTATGGGGTCCCTATGGGGTCCCTATGGGTCTCTATGGGTCTCTATGGGTCTCTATGGGTCTCTATGGGGTCCCTATGGGGTCCCTATGGGTCTCTATGGTCTCTATGGGTCTCTATGGGTCCCTATGGGTCTCTATGGGTCTCTATGGGGTCCCTATGGGGTCCCTATGGGTCTCTATGGGTCTCTATGGGTCCCTATGCTCTCTATGGGGTCTCTATGGGGTCTCTATGGTCCCTATGGGTCTCTATGGGTCTCTATGGGTCTCTATGGGTCTCTATGGGTCTCTATGGGTCTCTATGGTCTCTATGGGGTCTCTATGGTCTCTATGGTCTCTATGGTCTCTATGGTCTCTATGGGTCTCTATGGTCTCTATGGTCTCTATGGGTCTCTATGGTCTCTATGGTCTCTATGGGTCTCTATGGTCTCTATGGTCTCTATGCTCTCTATGGGTCTCTATGGTCTCTATGGGTCCCTATGGGTGTCTATGGGTCTCTATGGTCTCTATGGGTCTCTATGGGTCTCTATGGGTCTCTATGGTCTCTATGGGTCCCTATGGGTCTCTATGGTCTCTATGGGTCTCTATGGTCTCTATGGGTCCCTATGGGTCTCTATGGGTCTCTATGGGGTCTCTATACTCTCTATGGGTCTCTATGGGTCAGTCTATATCTCCCTATGGGGTCTCTATGGAGTCTCTATGGGTCCCTATGGGTCTCTATGGTCTCTATGGGGTCTCTATGGGGTCTCTATGGTCTCTATGGGTCTCTTTGGTGTCTCTATTGGGTCCTATGTGTCCCTATGGGGTCCCTATGGGTCCCTATGGGTCTCTATGCGTTTTCTATGGGTCTCTATGGGTCCCTATGGGTCTCTATGGTCTCTATGGGTCTCTATGGGTCCCTATGGGTCTCTATGGGGTCCCTATGGCTCTCTATGGGTCTCTAAGGGTCTCTATGGGGTCTCTATGGTCTCTATGGGTCTCTATGGGGTTTCTATGGCTCCCTATGGCTCCCTATGGGTCCCTATGGGTTTCTATGGGGTCTCTATGGGGTTCCTATGTATTTCTATGGGTCCCTATGGCTCCCTATGCTCTCTATGGGGTCTCTATGGGTCTCTATGGGTTTCTATGGGGTCTCTATGGGGTTCCTGTGTATTTCTATGGGTCCCTATGGCTCCCTATGCTCTCCATGGGGTCCCTATGGGTCTCTATGGGGTCTCTATTGGGTCCTATGTGTCCCTATGGGTCTCTATGGCTCCCTATGCTCTCTATGGGTCTCTATGGGTCAGTCTATATCTCCCTATGGGTCTCTATGGTCTCTATGGGTCTCTCTGGGTCCCTATGGGGTCTCTATGGTCTCTATGGGTCTCTATGGGGTTTCTATGGGTCTCTATGCTCTCT
>NW_028116070.1:0-31321 GCF_964273445.1 Streptopelia decaocto
ATTGAAACTTTTCAAATCCCTCTCAAAATTGTTGAAATTCTCTTGAAGCTTTTAAAATTCTCTCTAGAATTTTCAAAATCAATGGCCACATGTTTACAATTTCACGTCAAAAAATGGCTAAAATTCCAGTTGAAATTTTTTCAAAGTCCCTTAAAAATTTTCCAATTTTTGTCCCAATTCTTCCCATTCCCATTGAAACTTTTCAAATCCCTCTCAAAATTGTTGAAATTCTGTTGAAGCTTTTAAAATTCTCTCTAGAATTTTCAAAATCCATGTCCACATGTTTACAATTTCACGTCAAAAAATGGCTAAAATTCCAGTTGAAATTTTTTCAAAGTCCCTTAAAAATTTTCCAATTTTGGTCCCAATTCTTCCCATTCCCATTGAAACTTTTCAAATCCCTCTCAAAATTGTTGAAATTCTGTTGAAGCTTTTAAAATTCTCTCTAGAATTTTCAAAATCCATGTCCACATGTTTACAATTTCACGTAAAAAAAATGGTAAAATTCCAGTTGAAATTTTTTCAAAGTCCCTTAAAAATTTTCCAATTTTTGTCCCAATTCTTCCCATTCCCATTGAAACTTTTCAAATCCCTCTCAAAATTGTTGAAATTCTCTTGAAGCTTTTAAAATTCTCTCTAGAATTTTCAAAATCCATGGCCACATGTTTACAATTTCACATAAAAAATGGCTAAAATTCCAGTTGAAATTTTTTCAAAGTCCCTTAAAAATTTTCCAATTTTTGTCCCAATTCTTCCCATTCCCATTGAAACTTTTCAAATCCCTCTCAAAATTGTTGAAATTCTGTTGAAGCTTTTAAAATTCTCTCTAGAATTTTCAAAATCCATGGCCACATGTTTACAATTTCACGTCAAAAAATGGCTAAAATTCCAGTTGAAATTTTTCCAAGTCCCTTCAAAATTTTCCAATTTTTGTCCCAATTCTTCCCATTCCCATTGAAACTTTTCAAATCCCTCTCCAAATTGTTGAAATTCTCTTGAAGCTTTTAAAATTCTCTCTAGAATTTTCAAAATCCATGTCCACATGTTTACAATTTCACGTCAAAAAATTGCTAAAATTCCAGTTGAAATTTTTTCAAAGTCCCTTAAAAATTTTCCAATTTTTGTCCCAATTCTTCCCATTCCCATTGAAACTTTTCAAATCCCTCTCAAAATTGTTGAAATTCTGTTGAAGCTTTTAAAATTCTCTCTAGAATTTTCAAAATCCATGGCCACATGTTTACAATTTCACGTCAAAAAATGGCTAAAATTCCAGTTGAAATTTTTTCAAAGTCCCTTAGAAGTTTTCCAATTTTTGTCCCAATTCTTCCCATTCCCATTGAAACTTTTCAAATCCCTCTCAAAATTGTTGAAATTCCCTTGAAGCTTTTAAAATTCTCTCTAGAATTTTCAAAATCCATGGCCACATGTTTACAATTTCACGTCAAAAAATGGCTAAAATTCCAGTTGAAATTTTTTCAAAGTCCCTTAAAAATTTTCCAATTTTTGTCCCAATTCTTCCCATTCCCATTGAAACTTTTCAAATCCCTCTCAAAATTGTTGAAATTCTCTTGAAGCTTTTAAAATTCTCTCTAGAATTTTCAAAATCCATGGCCACATGTTTACAATTTCACGTCAAAAAATGGCTAAAATTCCAGTTGAAATTTTTTCAAAGTCCCTTAAAAATTTTCCAATTTTTGTCCCAATTCTTCCCATTCCCATTGAAACTTTTCAAATCCCTCTCAAAATTGTTGAAATTCTGTTGAAGCTTTTAAAATTCTCTCTAGAATTTTCAAAATCCATGTCCACATGTTTACAATTTCACGTCAAAAAATGGCTAAAATTCCAGTTGAAATTTTTTCAAAGTCCCTTAAAAATTTTCCAATTTTGGTCCCAATTCTTCCCATTCCCATTGAAACTTTTCAAATCCCTCTCAAAATTGTTGAAATTCTGTTGAAGCTTTTAAAATTCTCTCTAGAATTTTCAAAATCCATGTCCACATGTTTACAATTTCACGTAAAAAAAATGGTAAAATTCCAGTTGAAATTTTTTCAAAGTCCCTTAAAAATTTTCCAATTTTTGTCCCAATTCTTCCCATTCCCATTGAAACTTTTCAAATCCCTCTCAAAATTGTTGAAATTCTCTTGAAGCTTTTAAAATTCTCTCTAGAATTTTCAAAATCCATGGCCACATGTTTACAATTTCACATAAAAAATGGCTAAAATTCCAGTTGAAATTTTTTCAAAGTCCCTTAAAAATTTTCCAATTTTTGTCCCAATTCTTCCCATTCCCATTGAAACTTTTCAAATCCCTCTCAAAATTGTTGAAATTCTCTTGAAGCTTTTAAAATTCTCTCTAGAATTTTCAAAATCCATGGCCACATGTTTACAATTTCACGTCAAAAAAAAAGCTAAAATTCCAGTTGAAATTTTTTCAAAGTCCCTGAAAAATTTTCCAATTTTTGTCCCAATTCTTCCCATTCCCATTGAAACTTTTCAAATCCCTCTCCAAATTGTTGAAATTCTGTTGAAGCTTTTAAAATTCTCTCTAGAATTTTCAAAATCCATGTCCACATGTTTACAATTTCACGTCAAAAAATGGCTAAAATTCCAGTTGAAATTTTTTCAAAGTCCCTTAAAAATTTTCCAATTTTTGTCCCAATTCTTCCCATTCCCATTGAAACTTTTCAAATCCCTCTCAAAATTGTTGAAATTCTGTTGAAGCTTTTAAAATTCTCTCTAGAATTTTCAAAATCCATGTCCACATGTTTACAATTTCACGTCAAAAAATGGCTAAAATTCCAGTTGAAATTTTTTCAAAGTCCCTTAAAAATTTTCCAATTTTTGTCCCAATTCTTCCCATTCCCATTGAAACTTTTCAAATCCCTCTCCAAATTGTTGAAATTCTCTTGAAGCTTTTAAAATTCTCTCTAGAATTTTCAAAATCCATGTCCACATGTTTACAATTTCACGTCAAAAAATGGCTAAAATTCCAGTTGAAATTTTTTCAAAGTCCCTTAAAAATTTTCCAATTTTTGTCCCAATTCTTCCCATTCCCATTGAAACTTTTCAAATCCCTCTCAAAATTGTTGAAATTCTGTTGAAGCTTTTAAAATTCTCTCTAGAATTTTCAAAATCCATGTCCACATGTTTACAATTTCACGTAACAAAAATGGTAAAATTCCAGTTGAAATTTTTTCAAAGTCCCTTAAAAATTTTCCAATTTTTGTCCCAATTCTTCCCATTCCCATTGAAACTTTTCAAATCCCTCTCAAAATTGTTGAAATTCTCTTGAAGCTTTTAAAATTCTCTCTAGAATTTTCAAAATCCATGTCCACATGTTTACAATTTCACGTCAAAAAATTGCTAAAATTCCAGTTGAAATTTTTTCAAAGTCCCTTAAAAATTTTCCAATTTTTGTCCCAATTCTTCCCATTCCCATTGAAACTTTTCAAGTCCCTCTCAAAATTGTTGAAATTCTGTTAAAGATTTTAAAATTCTCTCTAGAATTTTCAAAATCCATGTCCACATGTTTACAATTTCACATAAAAAATGGCTAAAATTCCAGTTGAAATGTTTTCAAAGTCCCTGAAAAATTTTCCAATTTTTGTCCCAATTCTTCCCATTCCCATTGAAACTTTTCAAATCCCTCTCCAAATTGTTGAAATTCCCTTGAAGCTTTTAAAATTCTCTCTAGAATTTTCAAAATCCATGGCCACATGTTTACAATTTCACATAAAAAAATGGCTAAAATTCCAGTTGAAATTTTTTCAAAGTCCCTTAAAAATTTTCCAATTTTTGTCCCAATTCTTCCCATTCCCATTGAAACTTTTCAAATCCCTCTCCAAATTGTTGAAATTCTCTTGAAGCTTTTAAAATTCTCTCTAGAATTTTCAAAATCCATGTCCACATGTTTACAATTTCACGTCAAAAAATGGCTAAAATTCCAGTTGAAATTTTTTCAAAGTCCCTTAAAAATTTTCCAATTTTGGTCCCAATTCTTCCCATTCCCATTGAAACTTTTCAAATCCCTCTCCAAATTGTTGAAATTCTCTTGAAGCTTTTAAAATTCTCTCTAGAATTTTCAAAATTCGTGTCCACATGTTTACAATTTCACGTCAAAAAAATGCTAAAATTCCAGTTGAAATGTTTTCAAAGTCCCTGAAAAATTTTCCAATTTTTGTCCCAATTCTTCCCATTCCCATTGAAACTTTTCAAATCCCTCTCAAAATTGTTGAAATTCTCTTGAAGCTTTTAAAATTCTCTCTAGAATTTTCAAAATCCATGTCCACATGTTTACAATTTCACGTCAAAAAATGGCTAAAATTCCAGTTGAAATTTTTTCAAAGTCCCTTAAAAATTTTCCAATTTTTGTCCCAATTCTTCCCATTCCTATTGAAACTTTTCAAATCCCTCTCAAAATTGTTGAAATTCTGTTGAAGCTTTTAAAATTCTCTCTAGAATTTTCAAAATCCATGTCCACATGTTTACAATTTCACGTCAAAAAATTTCTAAAATTCCAGTTGAAATTTTTTCAAAGTCCCTTCAAAATTTTCCAATTTTTGTCCCAATTCTTCCCATTCCCATTGAAACTTTTCAAATCCCTCTCCAAATTGTTGAAATTCTGTTGAAGCTTTTAAAATTCTCTCTAGAATTTTCAAAATCCATGGCCACATGTTTACAGTTTCACGTCAAAAAATTGCTAAAATTCCAGTTGAAATTTTTTCAAAGTCCCTTAAAAATTTTCCAATTTTTGTCCCAATTCTTCCCATTCCCATTGAAACTTTTCAAATCCCTCTCCAAATTGTTGAAATTCTCTTGAAGCTTTTAAAATTCTCTCTAGAATTTTCAAAATCCATGTCCACATGTTTACAATTTCACGTCAAAAAATGGCTAAAATTCCAGTTGAAATTTTTTCAAAGTCCCTTAAAAATTTTCCAATTTTTGTCCCAATTCTTCCCATTCCCATTGAAACTTTTCAAATCCCTCTCCAAATTGTTGAAATTCTCTTGAAGCTTTTAAAATTCTCCCTAGAATTTTCAAAATCCATGTCCACATGTTTACAATTTCACATAAAAAAATTGTTAAAATTCCAGTTGAAATTTTTTCAAAGTCCCTTAAAAATTTTCCAATTTTTGTCCCAATTCTTCCCATTCCCATTGAAACTTTTCAAGTCCCTCTCAAAATTGTTGAAATTCTGTTAAAGATTTTAAAATTCTCTCTAGAATTTTCAAAATCCATGTCCACATGTTTACAATTTCACATAAAAAATGGCTAAAATTCCAGTTGAAATGTTTTCAAAGTCCCTGAAAAATTTTCCAATTTTTGTCCCAATTCTTCCCATTCCCATTGAAACTCTTCAAATCCCTCTCAAAATTGTTGAAATTCTGTTGAAGCTTTTAAAATTCTCTCTAGAATTTTCAAAATCCATGGCCACATGTTTACAATTTCACGTCAAAAAATGGCTAAAATTCCAGTTGAAATTTTTTCAAAGTCCCTTAAAAATTTTCCAATTTTTGTCCCAATTCTTCCCATTCCCATTGAAACTTTTCAAATCCCTCTCCAAATTGTTGAAATTCTCTTGAAGCTTTTAAAATTCTCTCTAGAATTTTCAAAATCCATGTCCACATGTTTACAATTTCATGTCAAAAAATGGCTAAAATTCCAGTTGAAATTTTTTCAAAGTCCCTTAAAAATTTTCCAATTTTTGTCCCAATTCTTCCCATTCCCATTGAAACTTTTCAAATCCCTCTCCAAATTGTTGAAATTCCCTTGAAGCTTTTAAAATTCTCTCTAGAATTTTCAAAATCCATGGCCACATGTTTACAATTTCACATAAAAAAATGGCTAAAATTCCAGTTGAAATTTTTTCAAAGTCCCTTAAAAATTTTCCAATTTTTGTCCCAATTCTTCCCATTCCCATTGAAACTTTTCAAATCCCTCTCCAAATTGTTGAAATTCTCTTGAAGCTTTTAAAATTCTCTCTAGAATTTTCAAAATCCATGTCCACATGTTTACAATTTCACGTCAAAAAATGGCTAAAATTCCAGTTGAAATTTTTTCAAAGTCCCTTAAAAATTTTCCAATTTTGGTCCCAATTCTTCCCATTCCCATTGAAACTTTTCAAATCCCTCTCCAAATTGTTGAAATTCTCTTGAAGCTTTTAAAATTCTCTCTAGAATTTTCAAAATTCGTGTCCACATGTTTACAATTTCACGTCAAAAAAATGCTAAAATTCCAGTTGAAATGTTTTCAAAGTCCCTTAAAAATTTTCCAATTTTTGTCCCAATTCTTCCCATTCCCATTGAAACTTTTCAAATCCCTCTCAAAATTGTTGAAATTCTCTTGAAGCTTTTAAAATTCTCTCTAGAATTTTCAAAATCCATGTCCACATGTTTACAATTTCACGTCAAAAAATGGCTAAAATTCCAGTTGAAATTTTTTCAAAGTCCCTTAAAAATTTTCCAATTTTTGTCCCAATTCTTCCCATTCCTATTGAAACTTTTCAAATTCCTCTCAAAATTGTTGAAATTCTGTTGAAGCTTTTAAAATTCTCTCTAGAATTTTCAAAATCCATGTCCACATGTTTACAATTTCACGTCAAAAAATTTCTAAAATTCCAGTTGAAATGTTTTCAAAGTCCCTGAAAAATTTTCCAATTTTTGTCCCAATTCTTCCCATTCCCATTGAAACTTTTCAAATCCCTCTCAAAATTGTTGAAATTCTGTTGAAGCTTTTAAAATTCTCTCTAGAATTTTCAAAATCCATGGCCACATGTTTACAGTTTCACGTCAAAAAATTGCTAAAATTCCAGTTGAAATTTTTTCCAAGTCCCTTAAAAATTTTCCAATTTTTGTCCCAATTCTTCCCATTCCCATTGAAACTTTTCAAATCCCTCTCCAAATTGTTGAAATTCTCTTGAAGCTTTTAAAATTCTCTCTAGAATTTTCAAAATCCATGTCCACATGTTTACAATTTCACGTCAAAAAATGGCTAAAATTCCAGTTGAAATTTTTTCAAAGTCCCTTAAAAATTTTCCAATTTTTGTCCCAATTCTTCCCATTCCCATTGAAACTTTTCAAATCCCTCTCCAAATTGTTGAAATTCTCTTGAAGCTTTTAAAATTCTCCCTAGAATTTTCAGAATCCATGTCCACATGTTTACAATTTCACATAAAAAAATTGTTAAAATTCCAGTTGAAATTTTTTCAAAGTCCCTTAAAAATTTTCCAATTTTTGTTCCAATTCTTCCCATTCCCATTGAAACATTTCAAATCCCTCTCCAAATTGTTGAAATTCTGTTGAAGCTTTTAAAATTCTCTCTAGAGTTTTCAAAATCCATGTCCACATGTTTACAATTTCACGTCAAAAAATGGCTAAAATTCCAGTTGAAATTTTTTCAAAGTCCCTTCAAAATTTTCCAATTTTTGTCCCAATTCTTCCCATTCTCATTGAAACTTTTCAAATCCCTCTCAAAATTGTTGAAATTCTCTTGAAGCTTTTAAAATTCTCTCTAGAATTTTCAAAATCCATGGCCACATGTTTACAATTTCACGTCAAAAAATGGCTAAAATTCCAGTTGAAATTTTTTCAAAGTCCCTTAAAAGTTTTCCAATTTTTGTCCCAATTCTTCCAATTCCCATTGAAACTTTTCAAATCCCTCTCAAAATTGTTGAAATTCCCTTGAAGCTTTTAAAATTCTCTCTAGAATTTTCAAAATCCATGTCCACATGTTTACAATTTCACGTCAAAAAATGGCTAAAATTCCAGTTGAAATTTTTTCAAAGTCCCTTAAAAATTTCCCAATTTTTGTCCCAATTCTTCCCATTCCCATTGAAACTTTTCAAATCCCTCTCAAAATTGTTGAAATTCTCTTGAAGCTTTTAAAATTCTCTCTAGAATTTTCAAAATCCATGGCCACATGTTTACAATTTCACGTCAAAAAATGGCTAAAATTCCAGTTGAAATTTTTTCAAAGTCCCTTCAAAATTTTCCAATTTTTGTCCCAATTCTTCCCATTCCCATTGAAACTTTTCAAATCCCTCTCAAAATTGTTGAAATTCTCTTGAAGCTTTTAAAATTCTCTCTAGAATTTTCAAAATCCATGGCCACATGTTTACAATTTCACGTCAAAAAATTGCTAAAATTCCAGTTGAAATTTTTTCAAAGTCCCTTAAAAATTTTCCAATTTTTGTCCCAATTCTTCCCATTCCCATTGAAACTTTTCAAATCCCTCTCAAAATTGTTGAAATTCTCTTGAAGCTTTTAAAATTCTCTCTAGAATTTTCAAAATCCATGGCCATATGTTTACAATTTCACGTAAAAAAAAATGCTAAAATTCCAGTTGAAATTTTTTCAAAGTCCCTTAAAAATTTTCCAATTTTTGTCCCAATTCTTCCCATTCCTATTGAAACTTTTCAAATTCCTCTCAAAATTGTTGAAATTCTGTTGAAGCTTTTAAAATTCTCTCTAGAATTTTCAAAATCCATGTCCACATGTTTACAATTTCACGTCAAAAAATTTCTAAAATTCCAGTTGAAATTTTTTCAAAGTCCCTTAAAAATTTTCCAATTTTTGTCCCAATTCTTCCCATTCCCATTGAAACTTTTCAAATCCCTCTCCAAATTGTTGAAATTCTGTTGAAGCTTTTAAAATTCTCTCTAGAATTTTCAAAATCCATGGCCACATGTTTACAGTTTCACGTCAAAAAATTGCTAAAATTCCAGTTGAAATTTTTTCAAAGTCCCTTAAAAATTTTCCAATTTTTGTCCCAATTCTTCCCATTCCCATTGAAACTTTTCAAATCCCTCTCCAAATTGTTGAAATTCTGTTGAAGCTTTTAAAATTCTCTCTAGAATTTTCAAAATCCATGGCCACATGTTTACAGTTTCACGTCAAAAAATTGCTAAAATTCCAGTTGAAATTTTTTCAAAGTCCCTTAAAAATGTTCCAATTTTTGTCCCAATTCTTCCCATTCTCATTGAAACTTTTCAAATCCCTCTCCAAATTGTTGAAATTCTCTTGAAGCTTTTAAAATTCTCTCTAGAATTTTCAAAATCCATGTCCACATGTTTACAATTTCACGTCAAAAAATGGCTAAAATTCCAGTTGAAATTTTTTCAAAGTCCCTTAAAAATTTTCCAATTTTTGTCCCAATTCTTCCCATTCCCATTGAAACTTTTCAAATCCCTCTCAAAATTGTTGAAATTCTCTTGAAGCTTTTAAAATTCTCTCTAGAATTTTCAAAATCCATGGCCACATGTTTACAATTTCACGTCAAAAAATGGCTAAAATTCCAGTTGAAATTTTTTCAAAGTCCCTTAAAAATTTCCCAATTTTTGTCCCAATTCTTCCCATTCCCATTGAAACTTTTCAAATCCCTCTCAAAATTGTTGAAATTCCCTTGAAGCTTTTAAAATTCTCTCTAGAATTTTCAAAATCCATGGCCACATGTTTACAATTTCATGTCAAAAAATGGCTAAAATTCCAGTTGAAATTTTTTCAAAGTCCCTTAAAAATTTTCCAATTTTTGTCCCAATTCTTCCCATTCCCATTGAAACTTTTCAAATCCCTCTCAAAATTGTTGAAATTCTCTTGAAGCTTTTAAAATTCTCTCTAGAGTTTTCAAAATCCATGGCCACATGTTTACAATTTCACGTCAAAAAATGGCTAAAATTCCAGTTGAAATTTTTTCAAAGTCCCTTAAAAATTTTCCAATTTTGGTCCCAATTCTTCCCATTCCCATTGAAACTTTTCAAATCCCTCTCAAAATTGTTGAAATTCCTTGAAGCTTTTAAAATTCTCTCTAGAATTTTCAAAATCCATGTCCACATGTTTACAATTTCACGTCAAAAAATGGCTAAAATTCCAGTTGAAATTTTTTCAAAGTCCCTTCAAAATTTTCCAATTTTTGTCCCAATTCTTCCCATTCCCATTGAAACTTTTCAAATCCCTCTCCAAATTGTTGAAATTCTCTTGAATCTTTTAAAATTCTCTCTAGAATTTTCAAAATCCATGTCCACATGTTTACAATTTCACGTCAAAAAATGGCTAAAATTCCAGTTGAAATTTTTTCAAAGTCCCTTAAAAGTTTTCCAATTTTTGTCCCAATTCTTCCCATTCCCATTGAAACTTTTCAAATCCCTCTCAAAATTGTTGAAATTCCCTTGAAGCTTTTAAAATTCTCTCTAGAATTTTCAAAATCCATGTCCACATGTTTACAATTTCACATAAAAAAATGGCTAAAATTCCAGTTGAAATTTTTTCAAAGTCCCTTAAAAGTTTTCCAATTTTTGTCCCAATTCTTCCCATTCCCATTGAAACTTTTCAAATCCCTCTCAAAATTGTTGAAATTCTGTTGAAGCTTTTAAAATGCTCTCTAGAATTTTCAAAATCCATGTCCACATGTTTACAATTTCACGTCAAAAAATTGCTAAAATTCCAGTTGAAATTTTTTCAAAGTCCCTTAAAAATTTTCCAATTTTTGTCCCAATTCTTCCCATTCCCATTGAAACTTTTCAAATCCCTCTCAAAATTGTTGAAATTCTCTTGAAGCTTTTAAAATTCTCTCTAGAATTTTCAAAATCAATGGCCACATGTTTACAATTTCACGTCAAAAAATGGCTAAAATTCCAGTTGAAATTTTTTCAAAGTCCCTTAAAAATTTTCCAATTTTTGTCCCAATTCTTCCCATTCCCATTGAAACTTTTCAAATCCCTCTCAAAATTGTTGAAATTCTGTTGAAGCTTTTAAAATTCTCTCTAGAATTTTCAAAATCCATGTCCACAGGTTTACAATTTCACGTCAAAAAATGGCTAAAATTACAGTTGAAATTTTTTCAAAGTCCCTTCAAAATTTTCCAATTTTTGTCCCAATTCTTCCCATTCCCATTGAAACTTTTCAAATCCCTCTCCAAAATTGTTGAAATTCTCTTGAAGCTTTTAAAATTCTCTCTAGAATTTTCAAAATCCATGTCCACATGTTTACAATTTCACGTAAAAAAAATGGTAAAATTCCAGTTGAAATTTTTTCAAAGTCCCTTAAAAATTTTCCAATTTTTGTCCCAATTCTTCCCATTCCCATTGAAACTTTTCAAATCCCTCTCAAAATTGTTGAAATTCTGTTGAAGCTTTTAAAATTCTCTCTAGAATTTTCAAAATCCATGGCCACATGTTTACAATTTCACGTCAAAAAATGGCTAAAATTCCAGTTGAAATTTTTTCAAAGTCCCTTCAAAATTTTCCAATTTTGGTCCCAATTCTTCCCATTCCCATTGAAACTTTTCAAATCCCTCTCAAAATTGTTGAAATTCTCTTGAAGCTTTTAAAATTCTCTCTAGAATCTTCAAAATCCATGGCCACATGTTTACAATTTCACGTAAAAAAAAAAGCTAAAATTCCAGTTGAAATTTTTTCAAAGTCCCTTAAAAATTTTCCAATTTTTGTCCCAATTCTTCCCATTCCCATTGAAACTTTTCAAATCCCTCTCAAAATTGTTGAAATTCCCTTGAAGCTTTTAAAATTCTCTCTAGAATTTTCAAAATCCATGTCCACATGTTTACAATTTCACGTCAAAAAATGGCTAAAATTCCAGTTGAAATTTTTTCAAAGTCCCTTAAAAATTTCCCAATTTTTGTCCCAATTCTTCCCATTCCCATTGAAACTTTTCAAATCCCTCTCAAAATTGTTGAAATTCCCTTGAAGCTTTTAAAATTCTCTCTAGAATTTTCAAAATCCATGTCCACATGTTTACAATTTCATGTCAAAAAATTGCTAAAATTCCAGTTGAAATTTTTTCAAAGTCCCTTAAAAATTTTCCAATTTTTGTCCCAATTCTTCCCATTCCCATTGAAACTTTTCAAATCCCTCTCAAAATTGTTGAAATTCTCTTGAAGCTTTTAAAATTCTCTCTAGAATTTTCAAAATCCATGTCCACATGTTTACAATTTCATGTCAAAAAATGGCTAAAATTCCAGTTGAAATTTTTTCAAAGTCCCTTAAAAATTTTCCAATTTTTGTCCCAATTCTTCCCATTCCCATTGAAACTTTTCAAATCCCTCTCAAAATTGTTGAAATTCTCTTGAAGCTTTTAAAATTCTCTCTAGAATTTTCAAAATCCATGGCCACATGTTTACAATTTCACGTCAAAAAATGGCTAAAATTCCAGTTGAAATTTTTTCAAAGTCCCTTAAAAATTTCCCAATTTTTGTCCCAATTCTTCCCATTCCCATTGAAACTTTTCAAATCCCTCTCAAAATTGTTGAAATTCCCTTGAAGCTTTTAAAATTCTCTCTAGAATTTTCAAAATCCATGTCCACATGTTTACAATTTCATGTCAAAAAATGGCTAAAATTCCAGTTGAAATTTTTTCAAAGTCCCTTAAAAATTTTCCAATTTTGGTCCCAATTCTTCCCATTCCCATTGAAACTTTTCAAATCCCTCTCAAAATGGTTGAAATTCTCTTGAAGCTTTTAAAATTCTCTCTAGAATTTTCAAAATCCATGTCCACATGTTTACAATTTCATGTCAAAAAATGGCTAAAATTCCAGTTGAAATTTTTTCAAAGTCCCTTAAAAATTTTCCAATTTTTGTCCCAATTCTTCCCATTCCCATTGAAACTTTTCAAATCCCTCTCAAAATTGTTGAAATTCTCTTGAAGCTTTTAAAATTCTCTCTAGAATTTTCAAAATCCATGTCCACATGTTTACAATTTCATGTCAAAAAATGGCTAAAATTCCAGTTGAAATTTTTTCAAAGTCCTAAAAATTTTCCAATTTTTGTCCCAATTCTTCCCATTCCCATTGAAACTTTTCAAATCCCTCTCAAAATTGTTGAAATTCTCTTGAAGCTTTTAAAATTCTCTCTAGAATTTTCAAAATCCATGGCCACATGTTTACAATTTCACGTCAAAAAATGGCTAAAATTCCAGTTGAAATTTTTTCAAAGTCCCTTAAAAATTTTCCAATTTTTGTCCCAATTCTTCCCATTCCCATTGAAACTTTTCAAATCCCTCTCAAAATTGTTGAAATTCTCTTGAAGCTTTTAAAATTCTCTCTAGAATTTCAAAATCCATGTCCACATGTTTACAATTTCATGTCAAAAAATGGCTAAAATTCCAGTTGAAATTTTTTCAAAGTCCCTTAAAAATTTTCCAATTTTTGTCCCAATTCTTCCCATTCCCATTGAAACTTTTCAAATCCCTCTCAAAATTGTTGAAATTCTCTTGAAGCTTTTAAAATTCTCTCTAGAATTTTCAAAATCCATGGCCACATGTTTACAATTTCACGTCAAAAAATGGCTAAAATTCCAGTTGAAATTTTTTCAAAGTCCCTTAAAAATTTCCCAATTTTTGTCCCAATTCTTCCCATTCCCATTGAAACTTTTCAAATCCCTCTCAAAATTGTTGAAATTCCCTTGAAGCTTTTAAAATTCTCTCTAGAATTTTCAAAATCCATGTCCACATGTTTACAATTTCATGTCAAAAAATTGCTAAAATTCCAGTTGAAATTTTTTCAAAGTCCCTTAAAAATTTTCCAATTTTTGTCCCAATTCTTCCCATTCCCATTGAAACTTTTCAAATCCCTCTCAAAATGGTTGAAATTCTCTTGAAGCTTTTAAAATTCTCTCTAGAATTTTCAAAATCCATGTCCACAGGTTTACAATTTCACGTCAAAAAATGGCTAAAATTACAGTTGAAATTTTTTCAAAGTCCCTTAAAAATTTTCCAATTTTGGTCCCAATTCTTCCCATTCCCATTGAAACTTTTCAAATCCCTCTCAAAATTGTTGAAATTCTCTTGAAGCTTTTAAAATTCTCTCTAGAATCTTCAAAATCCATGGCCACATGTTTACAATTTCACGTAAAAAAAAAAGCTAAAATTCCAGTTGAAATTTTTTCAAAGTCCCTTAAAAATTTTCCAATTTTTGTCCCAATTCTTCCCATTCCCATTGAAACTTTTCAAATCCCTCTCAAAATTGTTGAAATTCCCTTGAAGCTTTTAAAATTCTCTCTAGAATTTTCAAAATCCATGTCCACATGTTTACAATTTCACGTCAAAAAATGGCTAAAATTCCAGTTGAAATTTTTTCAAAGTCCCTTAAAAATTTCCCAATTTTTGTCCCAATTCTTCCCATTCCCATTGAAACTTTTCAAATCCCTCTCAAAATTGTTGAAATTCCCTTGAAGCTTTTAAAATTCTCTCTAGAATTTTCAAAATCCATGGCCACATGTTTACAATTTCACGTCAAAAAATGGCTAAAATTCCAGTTGAAATTTTTTCAAAGTCCCTTAAAAATTTTCCAATTTTGGTCCCAATTCTTCCCATTCCCATTGAAACTTTTCAAATCCCTCTCAAAATTGTTGAAATTCTCTTGAAGCTTTTAAAATTCTCTCTAGAATTTTCAAAATCCATGTCCACATGTTTACAATTTCATGTCAAAAAATGGCTAAAATTCCAGTTGAAATTTTTTCAAAGTCCCTTAAAAATTTTCCAATTTTTGTCCCAATTCTTCCCATTCCCATTGAAACTTTTCAAATCCCTCTCAAAATTGTTGAAATTCTCTTGAAGCTTTTAAAATTCTCTCTAGAATTTTCAAAATCCATGGCCACATGTTTACAATTTCACGTCAAAAAATGGCTAAAATTCCAGTTGAAATTTTTTCAAAGTCCCTTAAAAATTTCCCAATTTTTGTCCCAATTCTTCCCATTCCCATTGAAACTTTTCAAATCCCTCTCAAAATTGTTGAAATTCCCTTGAAGCTTTTAAAATTCTCTCTAGAATTTTCAAAATCCATGTCCACATGTTTACAATTTCATGTCAAAAAATTGCTAAAATTCCAGTTGAAATTTTTTCAAAGTCCCTTAAAAATTTTCCAATTTTGGTCCCAATTCTTCCCATTCCCATTGAAACTTTTCAAATCCCTCTCAAAATGGTTGAAATTCTCTTGAAGCTTTTAAAATTCTCTCTAGAATTTTCAAAATCCATGTCCACATGTTTACAATTTCATGTCAAAAAATGGCTAAAATTCCAGTTGAAATTTTTTCAAAGTCCCTTAAAAATTTTCCAATTTTTGTCCCAATTCTTCCCATTCCCATTGAAACTTTTCAAATCCCTCTCAAAATTGTTGAAATTCTCTTGAAGCTTTTAAAATTCTCTCTAGAATTTTCAAAATCCATGTCCACATGTTTACAATTTCATGTCAAAAAATGGCTAAAATTCCAGTTGAAATTTTTTCAAAGTCCCTTAAAAATTTTCCAATTTTTGTCCCAATTCTTCCCATTCCCATTGAAACTTTTCAAATCCCTCTCAAAATTGTTGAAATTCTCTTGAAGCTTTTAAAATTCTCTCTAGAATTTTCAAAATCCATGGCCACATGTTTACAATTTCACGTCAAAAAATGGCTAAAATTCCAGTTGAAATTTTTTCAAAGTCCCTTAAAAATTTTCCAATTTTTGTCCCAATTCTTCCCATTCCCATTGAAACTTTTCAAATCCCTCTCAAAATTGTTGAAATTCTCTTGAAGCTTTTAAAATTCTCTCTAGAATTTTCAAAATCCATGTCCACATGTTTACAATTTCATGTCAAAAAATGGCTAAAATTCCAGTTGAAATTTTTTCAAAGTCCCTTAAAAATTTTCCAATTTTTGTCCCAATTCTTCCCATTCCCATTGAAACTTTTCAAATCCCTCTCAAAATTGTTGAAATTCTCTTGAAGCTTTTAAAATTCTCTCTAGAATTTTCAAAATCCATGTCCACATGTTTACAATTTCACGTCAAAAAATGGCTAAAATTCCAGTTGAAATTTTTTCAAAGTCCCTTAAAAATTTCCCAATTTTTGTCCCAATTCTTCCCATTCCCATTGAAACTTTTCAAATCCCTCTCAAAATTGTTGAAATTCCCTTGAAGCTTTTAAAATTCTCTCTAGAATTTTCAAAATCCATGTCCACATGTTTACAATTTCATGTCAAAAAATTGCTAAAATTCCAGTTGAAATTTTTTCAAAGTCCCTTAAAAATTTTCCAATTTTGGTCCCAATTCTTCCCATTCCCATTGAAACTTTTCAAATCCCTCTCAAAATGGTTGAAATTCTCTTGAAGCTTTTAAAATTCTCTCTAGAATTTTCAAAATCCATGTCCACAGGTTTACAATTTCACGTCAAAAAATGGCTAAAATTACAGTTGAAATTTTTTCAAAGTCCCTTCAAAATTTTCCAATTTTTGTCCCAATTCTTCCCATTCCCATTGAAACTTTTCAAATCCCTCTCCAAATTGTTGAAATTCTCTTGAAGCTTTTAAAATTCTCTCTAGAATTTTCAAAATCCATGTCCACATGTTTACAATTTCACGTCAAAAAAATGGTAAAATTCCAGTTGAAATTTTTTCAAAGTCCCTTAAAAATTTTCCAATTTTTGTCCCAATTCTTCCCATTCCCATTGAAACTTTTCAAATCCCTCTCAAAATTGTTGAAATTCTGTTGAAGCTTTTAAAATTCTCTCTAGAATTTTCAAAATCCATGGCCACATGTTTACAATTTCACGTCAAAAAATGGCTAAAATTCCAGTTGAAATTTTTTCAAAGTCCCTTAAAAATTTTCCAATTTTGGTCCCAATTCTTCCCATTCCCATTGAAACTTTTCAAATCCCTCTCAAAATTGTTGAAATTCTCTTGAAGCTTTTAAAATTCTCTCTAGAATCTTCAAAATCCATGGCCACATGTTTACAATTTCACGTAAAAAAAAAAGCTAAAATTCCAGTTGAAATTTTTTCAAAGTCCCTTAAAAATTTTCCAATTTTTGTCCCAATTCTTCCCATTCCCATTGAAACTTTTCAAATCCCTCTCAAAATTGTTGAAATTCCCTTGAAGCTTTTAAAATTCTCTCTAGAATTTTCAAAATCCATGTCCACATGTTTACAATTTCACGTCAAAAAATGGCTAAAATTCCAGTTGAAATTTTTTCAAAGTCCCTTAAAAATTTCCCAATTTTTGTCCCAATTCTTCCCATTCCCATTGAAACTTTTCAAATCCCTCTCAAAATTGTTGAAATTCCCTTGAAGCTTTTAAAATTCTCTCTAGAATTTTCAAAATCCATGTCCACATGTTTACAATTTCATGTCAAAAAATTGCTAAAATTCCAGTTGAAATTTTTTCAAAGTCCCTTAAAAATTTTCCAATTTTTGTCCCAATTCTTCCCATTCCCATTGAAACTTTTCAAATCCCTCTCAAAATTGTTGAAATTCTCTTGAAGCTTTTAAAATTCTCTCTAGAATTTTCAAAATCCATGGCCACATGTTTACAATTTCATGTCAAAAAATGGCTAAAATTCCAGTTGAAATTTTTTCAAAGTCCCTTAAAAATTTTCCAATTTTTGTCCCAATTCTTCCCATTCCCATTGAAACTTTTCAAATCCCTCTCAAAATTGTTGAAATTCTCTTGAAGCTTTTAAAATTCTCTCTAGAATTTTCAAAATCCATGGCCACATGTTTACAATTTCACGTCAAAAAATGGCTAAAATTCCAGTTGAAATTTTTTCAAAGTCCCTTAAAAATTTCCCAATTTTTGTCCCAATTCTTCCCATTCCCATTGAAACTTTTCAAATCCCTCTCAAAATTGTTGAAATTCCCTTGAAGCTTTTAAAATTCTCTCTAGAATTTTCAAAATCCATGTCCACATGTTTACAATTTCATGTCAAAAAATTGCTAAAATTCCAGTTGAAATTTTTTCAAAGTCCCTTAAAAATTTTCCAATTTTGGTCCCAATTCTTCCCATTCCCATTGAAACTTTTCAAATCCCTCTCAAAATTGTTGAAATTCTCTTGAAGCTTTTAAAATTCTCTCTAGAATTTTCAAAATCCATGTCCACATGTTTACAATTTCATGTCAATAAATGGCTAAAATTCCAGTTGAAATTTTTTCAAAGTCCCTTAAAAATTTTCCAATTTTTGTCCCAATTCTTCCCATTCCCATTGAAACTTTTCAAATCCCTCTCAAAATTGTTGAAATTCTCTTGAAGCTTTTAAAATTCTCTCTAGAATTTTCAAAATCCATGGCCACATGTTTACAATTTCACGTCAAAAAATGGCTAAAATTCCAGTTGAAATTTTTTCAAAGTCCCTTAAAAATTTTCCAATTTTTGTCCCAATTCTTCCCATTCCCATTGAAACTTTTCAAATCCCTCTCAAAATTGTTGAAATTCTCTTGAAGCTTTTAAAATTCTCTCTAGAATTTTCAAAATCCATGGCCACATGTTTACAATTTCATGTCAAAAAATGGCTAAAATTCCAGTTGAAATTTTTTCAAAGTCCCTTAAAAATTTTCCAATTTTTGTCCCAATTCTTCCCATTCCCATTGAAACTTTTCAAATCCCTCTCAAAATTGTTGAAATTCTCTTGAAGCTTTTAAAATTCTCTCTAGAATTTTCAAAATCCATGGCCACATGTTTACAATTTCACGTCAAAAAATGGCTAAAATTCCAGTTGAAATTTTTTCAAAGTCCCTTAAAAATTTCCCAATTTTTGTCCCAATTCTTCCCATTCCCATTGAAACTTTTCAAATCCCTCTCAAAATTGTTGAAATTCCCTTGAAGCTTTTAAAATTCTCTCTAGAATTTTCAAAATCCATGTCCACATGTTTACAATTTCATGTCAAAAAATTGCTAAAATTCCAGTTGAAATTTTTTCAAAGTCCCTTAAAAATTTTCCAATTTTGGTCCCAATTCTTCCCATTCCCATTGAAACTTTTCAAATCCCTCTCAAAATGGTTGAAATTCTCTTGAAGCTTTTAAAATTCTCTCTAGAATTTTCAAAATCCATGTCCACATGTTTACAATTTCATGTCAAAAAATGGCTAAAATTCCAGTTGAAATTTTTTCAAAGTCCCTTAAAAATTTTCCAATTTTTGTCCCAATTCTTCCCATTCCCATTGAAACTTTTCAAATCCCTCTCAAAATTGTTGAAATTCTCTTGAAGCTTTTAAAATTCTCTCTAGAATTTTCAAAATCCATGTCCACATGTTTACAATTTCATGTCAAAAAATGGCTAAAATTCCAGTTGAAATTTTTTCAAAGTCCCTTAAAAATTTTCCAATTTTTGTCCCAATTCTTCCCATTCCCATTGAAACTTTTCAAATCCCTCTCAAAATTGTTGAAATTCTCTTGAAGCTTTTAAAATTCTCTCTAGAATTTTCAAAATCCATGGCCACATGTTTACAATTTCACGTCAAAAAATGGCTAAAATTCCAGTTGAAATTTTTTCAAAGTCCCTTAAAAGTTTTCCAATTTTTGTCCCAATTCTTCCAATTCCCATTGAAACTTTTCAAATCCCTCTCAAAATTGTTGAAATTCCCTTGAAGCTTTTAAAATTCTCTCTAGAATT
Organism: Streptopelia decaocto; assembly: GCF_964273445.1. Lineage (NCBI taxonomy): Eukaryota > Metazoa > Chordata > Aves > Columbiformes > Columbidae > Streptopelia > Streptopelia decaocto. The sequence continues at coordinate 19,360 of NW_028116070.1, forward strand.
TTCAAAATCCATGTCCACATGTTTACAATTTCACGTCAAAAAATGGCTAAAATTCCAGTTGAAATTTTTCAAAGTCCCTTAAAAATTTCCCAATTTTTGTCCCAATTCTTCCCATTCCCATTGAAACTTTTCAAATCCCTCTCAAAATTGTTGAAATTCTCTTGAAGCTTTTAAAATTCTCTCTAGAATTTTCAAAATCCATGGCCACATGTTTACAATTTCACGTCAAAAAATGGCTAAAATTCCAGTTGAAATTTTTTCAAAGTCCCTTCAAAATTTTCCAATTTTTGTCCCAATTCTTCCCATTCCCATTGAAACTTTTCAAATCCCTCTCAAAATTGTTGAAATTCTCTTGAAGCTTTTAAAATTCTCTCTAGAATTTTCAAAATCCATGTCCACATGTTTACAATTTCACGTCAAAAAATGGCTAAAATTCCAGTTGAAATTTTTTCAAAGTCCCTTAAAAATTTTCCAATTTTTGTCCCAATTCTTCCCATTCCCATTGAAACTTTTCAAATCCCTCTCAAAATTGTTGAAATTCTGTTGAAGCTTTTAAAATTCTCTCTAGAATTTTCAAAATCCATGTCCACATGTTTACAATTTCACGTCAAAAAATTGCTAAAATTCCAGTTGAAATTTTTTCAAAGTCCCTTAAAAATTTTCCAATTTTTGTCCCAATTCTTCCCATTCCCATTGAAACTTTTCAAATCCCTCTCAAAATTGTTGAAATTCTCTTGAAGCTTTTAAAATTCTCTCTAGAATTTTCAAAATCCATGGCCACATGTTTACAATTTCACGTCAAAAAATTGCTAAAATTCCAGTTGAAATTTTTTCAAAGTCCCTTAAAAGTTTTCCAATTTTTGTCCCAATTCTTCCCATTCCCATTGAAACTTTTCAAATCCCTCTCAAAATTGTTGAAATTCTCTTGAAGCTTTTAAAATTCTCTCTAGAATTTTCAAAATCCATGGCCATATGTTTACAATTTCACGTAAAAAAAAATGCTAAAATTCCAGTTGAAATTTTTTCAAAGTCCCTTAAAAATTTTCCAATTTTTGTCCCAATTCTTCCCATTCCTATTGAAACTTTTCAAATTCCTCTCAAAATTGTTGAAATTCTGTTGAAGCTTTTAAAATTCTCTCTAGAATTTTCAAAATCCATGTCCACATGTTTACAATTTCACGTCAAAAAATTTCTAAAATTCCAGTTGAAATTTTTTCAAAGTCCCTTAAAAATTTTCCAATTTTTGTCCCAATTCTTCCCATTCCCATTGAAACTTTTCAAATCCCTCTCAAAATTGTAGAAATTCTGTTGAAGCTTTTAAAATTCTCTCTAGAATTTTCAAAATCCATGGCCACATGTTTACAGTTTCACGTCAAAAAATTGCTAAAATTCCAGTTGAAATTTTTTCAAAGTCCCTTAAAAATTTTTCAATTTTTGTCCCAATTCTTCCCATTCCCATTGAAACTTTTCAAATCCCTCTCCAAATTGTTGAAATTCTCTTGAAGCTTTTAAAATTCTCTCTAGAATTTTCAAAATCCATGTCCACATGTTTACAATTTCACGTCAAAAAATGGCTAAAATTCCAGTTGAAATTTTTTCAAAGTCCCTTAAAAATTTTCCAATTTTTGTCCCAATTCTTCCCATTCCCATTGAAACTTTTCAAATCCCTCTCAAAATTGTTGAAATTCTCTTGAAGCTTTTAAAATTCTCTCTAGAATTTTCAAAATCCATGGCCACATGTTTACAATTTCACGTCAAAAAATGGCTAAAATTCCAGTTGAAATTTTTTCAAAGTCCCTTCAAAATTTTCCAATTTTTGTCCCAATTCTTCCCATTCCCATTGAAACTTTTCAAATCCCTCTCAAAATTGTTGAAATTCCCTTGAAGCTTTTAAAATTCTCTCTAGAATTTTCAAAATCCATGGCCACATGTTTACAATTTCACGTCAAAAAATGGCTAAAATTCCAGTTGAAATTTTTTCAAAGTCCCTTAAAAGTTTTCCAATTTTGGTCCCAATTCTTCCCATTCCCATTGAAACTTTTCAAATCCCTCTCAAAATTGTTGAAATTCTCTTGAAGCTTTTAAAATTCTCTCTAGAGTTTTCAAAATCCATGTCCACATGTTTACAATTTCACGTCAAAAAATGGCTAAAATTCCAGTTGAAATTTTTTCAAAGTCCCTTAAAAATTTTCCAATTTTTGTCCCAATTCTTCCCATTCCCATTGAAACTTTTCAAATCCCTCTCAAAATTGTTGAAATTCTGTTGAAGCTTTTAAAATTCTCTCTAGAATTTTCAAAATCCATGTCCACATGTTTACAATTTCACGTCAAAAAATTGCTAAAATTCCAGTTGAAATTTTTTCAAAGTCCCTTAAAAATTTTCCAATTTTTGTCCCAATTCTTCCCATTCCCATTGAAACTTTTCAAATCCCTCTCAAAATTGTTGAAATTCTGTTGAAGCTTTTAAAATTCTCTCTAGAATTTTCAAAATCCATGGCCACATGTTTACAATTTCACGTCAAAAAATGGCTAAAATTCCAGTTGAAATTTTTTCAAAGTCCCTTAAAAGTTTTCCAATTTTGGTCCCAATTCTTCCCATTCCCATTGAAACTTTTCAAATCCCTCTCAAAATTGTTGAAATTCTCTTGAAGCTTTTAAAATTCTCTCTAGAGTTTTCAAAATCCATGTCCACATGTTTACAATTTCACGTCAAAAAATGGCTAAAATTCCAGTTGAAATTTTTTCAAAGTCCCTTAAAAATTTTCCAATTTTGGTCCCAATTCTTCCCATTCCCATTGAAACTTTTCAAATCCCTCTCAAAATTGTTGAAATTCTGTTGAAGCTTTTAAAATTCTCTCTAGAATTTTCAAAATCCATGTCCACATGTTTACAATTTCACGTCAAAAAATGGCTAAAATTCCAGTTGAAATTTTTTCAAAGTCCCTTCAAAATTTTCCAATTTTTGTCCCAATTCTTCCCATTCCCATTGAAACTTTTCAAATCCCTCTCCAAATTGTTGAAATTCTCTTGAATCTTTTAAAATTCTCTCTAGAATTTTCAAAATCCATGGCCACATGTTTACAATTTCACGTCAAAAAATGGCTAAAATTCCAGTTGACATTTTTTCAAAGTCCCTTAAAAGTTTTCCAATTTTTGTCCCAATTCTTCCCATTCCCATTGAAACTTTTCAAATCCCTCTCAAAATTGTTGAAATTCCCTTGAAGCTTTTAAAATTCTCTCTAGAATTTTCAAAATCCATGTCCACATGTTTACAATTTCACGTCAAAAAATGGCTAAAATTCCAGTTGAAATTTTTTCAAAGTCCCTTAAAAGTTTTCCAATTTTTGTCCCAATTCTTCCCATTCCCATTGAAACTTTTCAAATCCCTCTCAAAATTGTTGAAATTCTGTTGAAGCTTTTAAAATGCTCTCTAGAATTTTCAAAATCCATGTCCACATGTTTACAATTTCACATAAAAAAATTGCTAAAATTCCAGTTGAAATTTTTTCAAAGTCCCTTAAAAATTTTCCAATTTTTGTCCCAATTCTTCCCATTCCCATTGAAACTTTTCAAATCCCTCTCAAAATTGTTGAAATTCTCTTGAAGCTTTTAAAATTCTCTCTAGAGCTTTCAAAATCCATGTCCACATGTTTACAATTTCACGTCAAAAAATGGCTAAAATTCCAGTTGAAATTTTTTCAAAGTCCCTTAAAAATTTTCCAATTTTGGTCCCAATTCTTCCCATTCCCATTGAAACTTTTCAAATCCCTCTCAAAATTGTTGAAATTCTGTTGAAGCTTTTAAAATTCTCTCTAGAATTTTCAAAATCCATGTCCACATGTTTACAATTTCACGTCAAAAAATGGCTAAAATTCCAGTTGAAATTTTTTCAAAGTCCCTTCAAAATTTTCCAATTTTTGTCCCAATTCTTCCCATTCCCATTGAAACTTTTCAAATCCCTCTCAAAATTGTTGAAATTCTGTTGAAGCTTTTAAAATTCTCTCTAGAATTTTCAAAATCCATGTCCACATGTTTACAATTTCACGTCAAAAAATTGCTAAAATTCCAGTTGAAATTTTTTCAAAGTCCCTTAAAAATTTTCCAATTTTTGTCCCAATTCTTCCCATTCCCATTGAAACTTTTCAAATCCCTCTCAAAATTGTTGAAATTCTGTTGAAGCTTTTAAAATTCTCTCTAGAATTTTCAAAATCCATGGCCACATGTTTACAATTTCACGTCAAAAAATGGCTAAAATTCCAGTTGAAATTTTTTCAAAGTCCCTTAAAAGTTTTCCAATTTTGGTCCCAATTCTTCCCATTCCCATTGAAACTTTTCAAATCCCTCTCAAAATTGTTGAAATTCTCTTGAAGCTTTTAAAATTCTCTCTAGAGTTTTCAAAATCCATGTCCACATGTTTACAATTTCACGTCAAAAAATGGCTAAAATTCCAGTTGAAATTTTTTCAAAGTCCCTTAAAAATTTTCCAATTTTGGTCCCAATTCTTCCCATTCCCATTGAAACTTTTCAAATCCCTCTCAAAATTGTTGAAATTCTGTTGAAGCTTTTAAAATTCTCTCTAGAATTTTCAAAATCCATGTCCACATGTTTACAATTTCACGTCAAAAAATGGCTAAAATTCCAGTTGAAATTTTTTCAAAGTCCCTTCAAAATTTTCCAATTTTTGTCCCAATTCTTCCCATTCCCATTGAAACTTTTCAAATCCCTCTCCAAATTGTTGAAATTCTCTTGAATCTTTTAAAATTCTCTCTAGAATTTTCAAAATCCATGGCCACATGTTTACAATTTCACGTCAAAAAATTGCTAAAATTCCAGTTGAAATTTTTTCAAAGTCCCTTAAAAGTTTTCCAATTTTTGTCCCAATTCTTCCCATTCCCATTGAAACTTTTCAAATCCCTCTCAAAATTGTTGAAATTCCCTTGAAGCTTTTAAAATTCTCTCTAGAATTTTCAAAATCCATGTCCACATGTTTACAATTTCACGTCAAAAAATGGCTAAAATTCCAGTTGAAATTTTTTCAAAGTCCCTTAAAAGTTTTCCAATTTTTGTCCCAATTCTTCCCATTCCCATTGAAACTTTTCAAATCCCTCTCAAAATTGTTGAAATTCTGTTGAAGCTTTTAAAATGCTCTCTAGAATTTTCAAAATCCATGTCCACATGTTTACAATTTCACGTCAAAAAATTGCTAAAATTCCAGTTGAAATTTTTTCAAAGTCCCTTAAAAATTTTCCAATTTTTGTCCCAATTCTTCCCATTCCCATTGAAACTTTTCAAATCCCTCTCAAAATTGTTGAAATTCTCTTGAAGCTTTTAAAATTCTCTCTAGAGTTTTCAAAATCCATGTCCACATGTTTACAATTTCACGTCAAAAAATGGCTAAAATTCCAGTTGAAATTTTTTCAAAGTCCCTTAAAAATTTTCCAATTTTGGTCCCAATTCTTCCCATTCCCATTGAAACTTTTCAAATCCCTCTCAAAATTGTTGAAATTCTGTTGAAGCTTTTAAAATTCTCTCTAGAATTTTCAAAATCCATGTCCACATGTTTACAATTTCACGTCAAAAAATGGCTAAAATTCCAGTTGAAATTTTTTCAAAGTCCCTTCAAAATTTTCCAATTTTTGTCCCAATTCTTCCCATTCCCATTGAAACTTTTCAAATCCCTCTCCAAATTGTTGAAATTCTCTTGAATCTTTTAAAATTCTCTCTAGAATTTTCAAAATCCATGGCCACATGTTTACAATTTCACGTCAAAAAATTGCTAAAATTCCAGTTGAAATTTTTTCAAAGTCCCTTAAAAGTTTTCCAATTTTTGTCCCAATTCTTCCCATTCCCATTGAAACTTTTCAAATCCCTCTCAAAATTGTTGAAATTCCCTTGAAGCTTTTAAAATTCTCTCTAGAATTTTCAAAATCCATGTCCACATGTTTACAATTTCACGTCAAAAAATGGCTAAAATTCCAGTTGAAATTTTTTCAAAGTCCCTTAAAAGTTTTCCAATTTTTGTCCCAATTCTTCCCATTCCCATTGAAACTTTTCAAATCCCTCTCAAAATTGTTGAAATTCTGTTGAAGCTTTTAAAATGCTCTCTAGAATTTTCAAAATCCATGTCCACATGTTTACAATTTCACGTCAAAAAATTGCTAAAATTCCAGTTGAAATTTTTTCAAAGTCCCTTAAAAATTTTCCAATTTTTGTCCCAATTCTTCCCATTCCCATTGAAACTTTTCAAATCCCTCTCAAAATTGTTGAAATTCTCTTGAAGCTTTTAAAATTCTCTCTAGAATTTTCAAAATCAATGGCCACATGTTTACAATTTCACGTCAAAAATGGCTAAAATTCCAGTTGAAATTTTTTCAAAGTCCCTTAAAAATTTTCCAATTTTTGTCCCAATTCTTCCCATTCCCATTGAAACTTTTCAAATCCCTCTCAAAATTGTTGAAATTCTGTTGAAGCTTTTAAAATTCTCTCTAGAATTTTCAAAATCCATGTCCACAGGTTTACAATTTCACGTCAAAAAATGGCTAAAATTACAGTTGAAATTTTTTCAAAGTCCCTTCAAAATTTTCCAATTTTTGTCCCAATTCTTCCCATTCCCATTGAAACTTTTCAAATCCCTCTCAAAATTGTTGAAATTCTCTTGAAGCTTTTAAAATTCTCTCTAGAATTTTCAAAATCCATGTCCACATGTTTACAATTTCACGTAAAAAAAATGGTAAAATTCCAGTTGAAATTTTTTCAAAGTCCCTTAAAAATTTTCCAATTTTTGTCCCAATTCTTCCCATTCCCATTGAAACTTTTCAAATCCCTCTCAAAATTGTTGAAATTCTCTTGAAGCTTTTAAAATTCTCTCTAGAATTTTCAAAATCCATGGCCACATGTTTACAATTTCACGTCAAAAAATGGCTAAAATTCCAGTTGAAATTTTTTCAAAGTCCCTTAAAAATTTTCCAATTTTGGTCCCAATTCTTCCCATTCCCATTGAAACTTTTCAAATCCCTCTCAAAATTGTTGAAATTCTCTTGAAGCTTTTAAAATTCTCTCTAGAATCTTCAAAATCCATGGCCACATGTTTACAATTTCACGTAAAAAAAAAAGCTAAAATTCCAGTTGAAATTTTTTCAAAGTCCCTTAAAAATTTTCCAATTTTTGTCCCAATTCTTCCCATTCCCATTGAAACTTTTCAAATCCCTCTCAAAATTGTTGAAATTCTGTTGAAGCTTTTAAAATTCTCTCTAGAATTTTCAAAATCCATGGCCACATGTTTACAATTTCACGTCAAAAAATGGCTAAAATTCCAGTTGAAATTTTTTCAAAGTCCCTTAAAAATTTTCCAATTTTTGTCCCAATTCTTCCCATTCCCATTGAAACTTTTCAAATCCCTCTCCAAATTGTTGAAATTCTGTTGAAGCTTTTAAAATTCTCTCTAGAATTTTCAAAATCCATGTCCACATGTTTACAATTTCATGTCAAAAAATTGCTAAAATTCCAGTTGAAATTTTTTCAAAGTCCCTTAAAAATTTTCCAATTTTTGTCCCAATTCTTCCCATTCCCATTGAAACTTTTCAAATCCCTCTCAAAATTGTTGAAATTCTCTTGAAGCTTTTAAAATTCTCTCTAGAATTTTCAAAATCCATGTCCACATGTTTACAATTTCATGTCAAAAAATGGCTAAAATTCCAGTTGAAATTTTTTCAAAGTCCCTTAAAAATTTTCCAATTTTTGTCCCAATTCTTCCCATTCCCATTGAAACTTTTCAAATCCCTCTCAAAATTGTTGAAATTCTCTTGAAGCTTTTAAAATTCTCTCTAGAATTTTCAAAATCCATGTCCACATGTTTACAATTTCACGTCAAAAAATTGCTAAAATTCCAGTTGAAATTTTTTGAAAGTCCCTTAAAAATTTTCCAATTTTTGTCCCAATTCTTCCCATTCCCATTGAAACTTTTCAAATCCCTCTCCAAATTGTTGAAATTCTGTTGAAGCTTTTAAAATTCTCTCTAGAATTTTCAAAATCCATGGCCACATGTTTACAATTTCACGTCAAAAAATGGCTAAAATTCCAGTTGAAATTTTTTCAAAGTCCCTTAAAAGTTTTCCAATTTTTGTCCCAATTCTTCCCATTCCCATTGAAACTTTTCAAATCCCTCTCAAAATTGTTGAAATTCTCTTGAAGCTTTTAAAATTCTCTCTAGAATTTTCAAAATCCATGTCCACATGTTTACAATTTCACGTCAAAAAATGGCTAAAATTCCAGTTGAAATTTTTTCAAAGTCCCTTAAAAATTTCCCAATTTTTGTCCCAATTCTTCCCATTCCCATTGAAACTTTTCAAATCCCTCTCAAAATTGTTGAAATTCTCTTGAAGCTTTTAAAATTCTCTCTAGAATTTTCAAAATCCATGGCCACATGTTTACAATTTCACGTAAAAAAAAAAAGCTAAAATTCCAGTTGAAATTTTTTCAAAGTCCCTTAAAAATTTTCCAATTTTTGTCCCAATTCTTCCCATTCCCATTGAAACTTTTCAAATCCCTCTCAAAATTGTTGAAATTCCCTTGAAGCTTTTAAAATTCTCTCTAGAATTTTCAAAATCCATGTCCACATGTTTACAATTTCACGTCAAAAAATGGCTAAAATTCCAGTTGAAATTTTTTCAAAGTCCCTGAAAAATTTTCCAATTTTTGTCCCAATTCTTCCCATTCCCATTGAAACTCTTCAAATCCCTCTCAAAATTGTTGAAATTCTGTTGAAGCTTTTAAAATTCTCTCTAGAATTTTCAAAATCCATGGCCACATGTTTACAATTTCACGTCAAAAAATGGCTAAAATTCCAGTTGAAATTTTTTCAAAGTCCCTTAAAAATTTTCCAATTTTGGTCCCAATTCTTCCCATTCCCATTGAAACTTTTCAAATCCCTCTCAAAATTGTTGAAATTCTCTTGAAGCTTTTAAAATTCTCTCTAGAATTTTCAAAATCCATGGCCACATGTTTACAATTTCACGTCAAAAAATGGCTAAAATTCCAGTTGAAATTTTTTCAAAGTCCCTTCAAAATTTTCCAATTTTTGTCCCAATTCTTCCCATTCCCATTGAAACTTTTCAAATCCCTCTCAAAATTGTTGAAATTCTCTTGAATCTTTTAAAATTCTCTCTAGAGTTTTCAAAATCCATGGCCACATGTTTACAATTTCACGTCAAAAAATGGCTAAAATTACAGTTGAAATTTTTTCAAAGTCCCTTAAAAATTTTCCAATTTTGGTCCCAATTCTTCCCATTCCCATTGAAACTTTTCAAATCCCTCTCAAAATTGTTGAAATTCTGTTGAAGCTTTTAAAATTCTCTCTAGAATTTTCAAAATCCATGTCCACAGGTTTACAATTTCACGTCAAAAAATGGCTAAAATTCCAGTTGAAATTTTTTCAAAGTCCCTTCAAAATTTTCCAATTTTTGTCCCAATTCTTCCCATTCCCATTGAAACTTTTCAAATCCCTCTCCAAATTGTTGAAATTCTCTTGAATCTTTTAAAATTCTCTCTAGAATTTTCAAAATCCATGGCCACATGTTTACAATTTCACGTCAAAAAATTGCTAAAATTCCAGTTGAAATTTTTTCAAAGTCCCTTAAAAGTTTTCCAATTTTTGTCCCAATTCTTCCCATTCCCATTGAAACTTTTCAAATCCCTCTCAAAATTGTTGAAATTCCCTTGAAGCTTTTAAAATTCTCTCTAGAATTTTCAAAATCCATGTCCACATGTTTACAATTTCACGTCAAAAAATGGCTAAAATTCCAGTTGAAATTTTTTCAAAGTCCCTTAAAAGTTTTCCAATTTTTGTCCCAATTCTTCCCATTCCCATTGAAACTTTTCAAATCCCTCTCAAAATTGTTGAAATTCTGTTGAAGCTTTTAAAATGCTCTCTAGAATTTTCAAAATCCATGTCCACATGTTTACAATTTCACGTCAAAAAATTGCTAAAATTCCAGTTGAAATTTTTTCAAAGTCCCTTAAAAATTTTCCAATTTTTGTCCCAATTCTTCCCATTCCCATTGAAACTTTTCAAATCCCTCTCAAAATTGTTGAAATTCTCTTGAAGCTTTTAAAATTCTCTCTAGAGTTTTCAAAATCCATGTCCACATGTTTACAATTTCACGTCAAAAAATGGCTAAAATTCCAGTTGAAATTTTTTCAAAGTCCCTTAAAAATTTTCCAATTTTGGTCCCAATTCTTCCCATTCCCATTGAAACTTTTCAAATCCCTCTCAAAATTGTTGAAATTCTGTTGAAGCTTTTAAAATTCTCTCTAGAATTTTCAAAATCCATGTCCACATGTTTACAATTTCACGTCAAAAAATGGCTAAAATTCCAGTTGAAATTTTTTCAAAGTCCCTTCAAAATTTTCCAATTTTTGTCCCAATTCTTCCCATTCCCATTGAAACTTTTCAAATCCCTCTCCAAATTGTTGAAATTCTCTTGAATCTTTTAAAATTCTCTCTAGAATTTTCAAAATCCATGGCCACATGTTTACAATTTCACGTCAAAAAATTGCTAAAATTCCAGTTGAAATTTTTTCAAAGTCCCTTAAAAGTTTTCCAATTTTTGTCCCAATTCTTCCCATTCCCATTGAAACTTTTCAAATCCCTCTCAAAATTGTTGAAATTCCCTTGAAGCTTTTAAAATTCTCTCTAGAATTTTCAAAATCCATGTCCACATGTTTACAATTTCACGTCAAAAAATGGCTAAAATTCCAGTTGAAATTTTTTCAAAGTCCCTTAAAAGTTTTCCAATTTTTGTCCCAATTCTTCCCATTCCCATTGAAACTTTTCAAATCCCTCTCAAAATTGTTGAAATTCTGTTGAAGCTTTTAAAATGCTCTCTAGAATTTTCAAAATCCATGTCCACATGTTTACAATTTCACGTCAAAAAATTGCTAAAATTCCAGTTGAAATTTTTTCAAAGTCCCTTAAAAATTTTCCAATTTTTGTCCCAATTCTTCCCATTCCCATTGAAACTTTTCAAATCCCTCTCAAAATTGTTGAAATTCTCTTGAAGCTTTTAAAATTCTCTCTAGAATTTTCAAAATCAATGGCCACATGTTTACAATTTCACGTCAAAAATGGCTAAAATTCCAGTTGAAATTTTTTCAAAGTCCCTTAAAAATTTTCCAATTTTTGTCCCAATTCTTCCCATTCCCATTGAAACTTTTCAAATCCCTCTCAAAATTGTTGAAATTCTGTTGAAGCTTTTAAAATTCTCTCTAGAATTTTCAAAATCCATGTCCACAGGTTTACAATTTCACGTCAAAAAATGGCTAAAATTACAGTTGAAATTTTTTCAAAGTCCCTTCAAAATTTTCCAATTTTTGTCCCAATTCTTCCCATTCCCATTGAAACTTTTCAAATCCCTCTCAAAATTGTTGAAATTCTCTTGAAGCTTTTAAAATTCTCTCTAGAATTTTCAAAATCCATGTCCACATGTTTACAATTTCACGTAAAAAAAATGGTAAAATTCCAGTTGAAATTTTTTCAAAGTCCCTTAAAAATTTTCCAATTTTTGTCCCAATTCTTCCCATTCCCATTGAAACTTTTCAAATCCCTCTCAAAATTGTTGAAATTCTCTTGAAGCTTTTAAAATTCTCTCTAGAATTTTCAAAATCCATGGCCACATGTTTACAATTTCACGTCAAAAAATGGCTAAAATTCCAGTTGAAATTTTTTCAAAGTCCCTTAAAAATTTTCCAATTTTGGTCCCAATTCTTCCCATTCCCATTGAAACTTTTCAAATCCCTCTCAAAATTGTTGAAATTCTCTTGAAGCTTTTAAAATTCTCTCTAGAATCTTCAAAATCCATGGCCACATGTTTACAATTTCACGTAAAAAAAAAAGCTAAAATTCCAGTTGAAATTTTTTCAAAGTCCCTTAAAAATTTTCCAATTTTTGTCCCAATTCTTCCCATTC